>NC_136503.1:69946112-70008612 GCF_053919585.1 Euprymna scolopes
TTGGTTACAACAATAGAACTACTGTTTTGATCAACGTATTGATTTCATCAGGTAACTCGTATCTCCGGGTGGCATTAAGGCAATTGAATAAAATAATAACAATGTAATTTTGGTTAGCTAAAATTGAATCAAATCTTGCTCTTTTTATTGAGCACTATTAACAACCTCGTTAATGAAGAAACTATTAGAGTAAGAGTAGAAGGCCTTCTTACATCTAGGGACCTCTACTGTGTAAGGGGTGGAACGTGGCTGCTTGTCAAATTTGTCAGGAGTATTTACGTCGAGGGAGTTACAGGGGCTTGTAGTTCGTCAGAGTACCCATCATTAAAATATTTGTAAAACAAGTAGAGGGATGCAACATTTCGTCGATGTGACAGTGGTTGAAGCTTGGATGACAGTTAAGGACCTATCAGGTTGGCAACTCTCTTTTGAACCCTGTCCAGGAGCGAGAGACTAGTAGCAAGTACACCAACCCAAATGTGACAACACTACTCAGTACATGGGCGAATGGTGGCCTTGTAGATGTACAGGACACTTTCAGGCAAAAGTAACTTTCTAGCAATGCTCTCTGCTAATGCAATGCTCACAATTTCCACTCGTGCGAACACTCTAGATTGTCCTTGTATTCGCCTGAATTTGGCGTTTAATAGTTTTTAATTCCCTTTATTTCCGTGGCAGTTATTTGGTGGCTCTGAAGAGGCTTGGCAAATGGAGCAAAAGCTAGCTTTGTGGCTTAGTTTGAATCTCATAACCGGCATAAGCATGAAACACTAGAAAAAAAAATGAATAATTATTATTTAAATAATTAAATAATAATTATTCATTATATATATAGATTCGTGAGCAAAAAAAAAAAAATGGGCCAAACAAATTTTATACATTTTATTGCACTAAAAACTATATTGAACAAAGATTAAATAAACAAGGAAACTTAAACGAGACTAATAACACAGAATAAGACATTTACTTTAATAAATGCTTAGGATGGAATCGCATTCCCTTTTGATTTCTTCATAAGATCAATCCTTTTAGACATGCTCTCAACCAAAGTGGAACACTGTGAAGAGGAGATGCTATTCCCTTCGCTTTGCACAGCTTCCTATAGTTTGTCATTGTTCTCAAAAGTTCTTCCGACCAATCACCGAGATATTATGGACCAACTATTATCGATTGGGTTTAAATTGGGGCTTTGACCTGACTAAAATATCACATCAATTGAATATCAGAAAAATATTTTTTGTGACTTTAGCAGTGTGTGCAGGGGCATTATCATGTTGAAAAATAATGTTCTGGGATATTCCCAGCTTCTGGATACTTGGTAACAGTCCTGTTTTAATATTCGAATGTATTCCTTTGCATTGATTGACTTCTCACATCTAATAATTCCCCAACTCTTGCTGCAGTTGCAGTAAAAGTTCCTCATACCATTATCCCTCCATTCCTTGTTTAACTGTTGTTTTTATGCAACTTAGTGAAAATCATTCTCCAGTTCTTCGATTGCACATTTCAGGAGCATCGGGAGCATCAATAACAAGACAAAATCTTGATTCTATCTAACCGGAAAACATTCCTGAACCAGTCTGTATTTTTCTTGCCATAACACGAGAAAAATCTTTTTTATCATTGATGGTCTTCTTAGATAAAAATGGCTTCTTTGCACGCCTTTTAGATATTGTATATCAAGACAAAGAATTTCCAGCCCCTTTTTGAACTCTTTGCTATGGTCAACATAAGTTTTCTTTCGATCCTTCAAAACAGTTAATTTAAGTCTGTGGTCGTCCTTCAAAGTGAAGGCTCTAGGGCAACTAGATTCAGATTTCCAAGCATTCGACTTCGAACCTTTGACCAATCCGCTTCACTACAGAAAGAGATGTTTCCACACTTTCTTTTCTTAAAATATCAAAAATCTGCTTGTAAGTCATTTTGGACTGACTTAATCCTGCAATTCGGTTTTTTATATCCTCACCAAGATGCAGTCTTAACATTTTTAGGATTAATTTTTTCCACTTATTATTATATGCAATAATAATAATGATATGCAAAATAGAAATTTTCAGTTAAAATTAACTATTAAATATTGAAAACTCGATTTCTTCCTTCTTTCACTCTTGGCCCATTTTTTTTTTTTTTTTTTTTTTGCTCATGAGTATATATATATATATATATATATATATATATATATATATATTAATTACTATTATTACGTGCATAAAAGATATACCTATGGACATGCACGTTTCTAGCTTTAAGCCGTCATCAGCATAGGTCAGGAGTGAACTCATGTGCCACGATAGATCATCACTTGAACACACGATATTTTATTGCTTTTAAAGTTAAGATTTGTTGTTGGCGTTTTTTTTTTTTTTAACAATATTAACAACTTCGAAACACTGTTATTTTTATTTTTTTCGCTAAATTAGTGTTTTTTAAAGAGCTATAAGCTCTTCTTGTTATATATATATACTAGCAGGGGTGCCCGGCGTTGTTCGGGTGTTTGGAGGTATATGCTGTGCAAAAAAAGCAAAAAAACAAAAAAAAAATGGTTAATTTTTTAAAACTTTGACCCCTATTATAACCCCTTAAAATTTATTGTTTCGGGCTCAAATCACTTTATTAAGTTAGATCCAGGTTCAAGGAACCTATATCTAAAATTTCAAGTGTCTAGACCCAAAATTGTCGGAGGATTTTGGTAGAGTTCTTAAAGGTCAAATCGTTGAAATTTGACCCCTTAACAGCCAAATTTCTGGCTGACACCCGTCACATCGATTTTCCCAAATGTCAGTACCCGGTATTTCAAATTTCGAGTCTATAGACTAAAAATTGACAGAGTTATTGCGTAGGGAAATGTACACAGACAGACAGACAGACAGACACGTTAACTTATATATATATATATATATATATATATATATATATATATATATATATATATGTGTGTGTGTGCGTGTTAAGGGTGATTTATATATATATATATATATATATATATATATATATATATATATATATAAATCACCCTTATTTTTCATGGGACGTATTTATTTTTATTAATTATTATTACGTGCGTAAAAGTATACCTATGGATATGCAGGTTTCTAGCTTTAAGCCGTCGTCAGCATAGGTTGTACACACACACACGCACACACACATACACACACACATAGATAGATAGATAGATAGATAGATGTTGTTTGTTTGTTTTTGTTAGCGATACTTATTGAATGAATTCAATTATTTATATGGAAGCAAATTTTTACCTAAATGCGAGTTGGGCATAATTTTCCCTTTAACCAGTTTGGTACCCTCAAATGGGGAGCGGCATATGTATTATTTTTAAAATATAATTATCCACTGACACGTGTTTCGTCGTCTATGACTCATCAATATTTTGTTTTGAAGGATTCAATGTTTGGAAACAAAAATTGTTTGATTATACGATTTTTTTAAAATCAATTTTCACCCCCAAACAAGACACAGCGCCACTTTGAAACAGGGGGCTACTATCGGGGACATAAGTTGCAAGGGTATTATGAAGGGAGATGAGTAGCAAGATGTTTGTTCACATTACACTTGAATTTCTGCATGTCATTACAATTGGGAAAGCAGAATCCCGGAAGGGAGTTCCAAAGTCTAGCAGTTCTGGGGAAGAAACCATTGGAGTAAAAAAATCGTAAATATTACTGTGCATACTCTTTATTTGGAATATGATTTGAAAATGGTTTAAATCATCAAAAACACATTATATATAGATATAAAACCCATAATATTATGTCTGCAGCTTGTTCATCTATGAAATGTTCCATCTATGTTAAGCCTTCGCTCAGCTTCTCTCCATCCATCCGGCATGTTCATCTTCATCCTTCACCTCTTCCCCAACATTATCTTTGTCAGACATTATCAAGGATGAATATATTTATAGCGGGGTGGGTGGGGTGGGGGTGGGGGTGACTGAGTTGGATAAGTGTGCGGAGGGAGCGGGTGCTAGATTTATGAAACCCGTTGGAAGGAGTCAAACAATAAAAGGGTGCAGATGATGGAGAGTTAGGCACCGGTAAAATAATTGCAAAGATGGTAGCACTAGTGTGTGGGTGATAGCGACGCGTGTTCAATGTTGGCTGGCAGGCAGAGGGCAGATGTGGTTGGGATTAGTTTTTGGAAATGAGTAAATCGCTTGGCACAGGATAACGGGCAGGTGAGAGTGAGGGGGTTATATATATATATATATGTATACACACGCACACACGCGCGCGTGCACGTGCATTGACTATCGCTTCTTCGCCCCCTCATAGAACAGCTATATAATATCTAGCAAACTTATCAGGGGATCCCGTCTTATCTTTCAGTATTTTTTTTTTTTTTTTTTTTTTACCAATTCCATAGACTCTTCATATCCGGGTTTTATCTTGTTCTAATATTACCTGATTTGTATCATATAGCAATATAATACACACGCACACACCCACATCCACATTCTCTCTCTCTCTCTCTCTCTCTCTCTCTCTCTCTCTCTCTCTCTCTCTCTCTCTCTCTCTCTCCCCGCTATCTTCGGGGCCTGTGGCGCAGTGGATAGAAACGCTGAATCTCTACGGTCCAGGTGAGAGTTGTGTGAAGATAGCGGTTTCAATCCTACCCAAAGCCGGCCAGAGGCTTACTTGGCCCAAACGTGGTGAGACGACAACAACTATGGAAGGCAGTAATTGCAGTGGATGCAGTCAGGAGATTCAGAGTTCTTATCCCCTCGCTGTTACCATCTGATGAAGGCCAGAGGAATAGTTGGCTGAAACATCGTGTAAACAACTAAAAAAAGATGAGGATAATAGTCCGCAATAAATAAAATTCAGAAAAAATCTATTTTAATTTTTCTAATTAACATTAATTTTCAATTAACTCGGCCAGTAACTTAGTTCTGTTTATAATCTTCCGCCTCTCTCACTGTATATTGCATGATTCCCCTCCCTGTCGCTTTTATTTTATATGCTATCTATTTCACTCAATTAAGAGACTCGCCGTCTGTTTGTGATTCTCTCTCTCTCTCTCTCTCTCTCTCTCTCTCTCTCTCTCTCTCTCTCTCTCTCTCTCTCTCTCTCTCTCTCACACACACACACACAAACACACACATAGTTCTTTATATATTATTTTATATTATATAATAATAGATTTTTTTTTCTAAATTTTAAATATTATACATCCGGGGCAATGCCAGTCAAGAAAATATAAACTTTGTTGGCCTTTGTTTAGTAGTTTTGAACTTTTAGTTGGACATACAAACATACAGACAATTGCGGTTTACATAATAGACAATGATTGACTCCTGAATTCTGACCGATGCCTACCCAAATCTAAAACTATCGATTTCAATTAGTTCCATTAAATATATTGCAGTTGGTCAGTGCGATATCATCAATCGACAGAAACCAATTCTTAATTCATATTACTTGATAGAGTATTCCGATAAATTCCTGTTATCAATTTCAAGTGCCAATTCATAGAAGCTATAATAAGTTCGAAAGATTGCACAGTTGATATTAAACATTGTCAACTGTTTCTCATTGTATGTTGACTAAATTTGGTGCGAAGGACGTGATATAATCTAAAACTGTACTAATGATTGCTGACAAGTAACGCAAATTAGATTTAATAATAAAAAAAACAAGTATATTTTGTTTAACGTCTGTTTTACATGCTTTTTTATGTTTTGTCTTATTGACATCTATATATATATATACTAGCATGGGTTCCCGGCGTTGCCCGGGTATTTGGAGGTGTATGTTGAGCAGAAAAAAAAAAAAAGCGGTAAATTTTTTTTTAACTTTGACCCCTATTATGACCCCTTAATATTTATTGTTTTGGGCTCAATTCAAGTTATTAATTTAGATCCATGTCCAAGTAACCTATATTTAAAATTTCAAGTATTTAGACCCAAAATTGTCGGAGGAGTTTGGTAGAGTTCTCAAAGGTCAAATCGTTGAACTTTGACCCCTTAATCGCCAAATTTCTGGCCAAAACCCGATCACATCGAATATCCCAGATCTCAGTACCCTGTATATCAAATTTCAAGTCTGTAGACTTAAAATTGACAGAGTTATTGTGTAGGGAAATGTACACAGACACACACACACACTTTCACTTTTATATATATATATATATAGATATAAAAGGCAAATGCGCGCGCGCATTTTTTGTATGTCTCGAAAAGGCTTTTTTCGCCAACGGTCCCGGGGGAGGGGGGTTACTATCGCTTAGAACTGTTAATATAGCTCCTAGATCATAATATCGAAGATTTGCGAACGCGCGTTGCGTCTAGATTTATTTACGTCGATTTTTACAAAATTATTGCTATTTCAGCCTGTCTTGTTTTCGTTCAGCATTTTTGTATAAAACCGAAACTAATTCAAAGCCCAGTGTTCCCGGGGAACGTCCAGAAGCAATCAGCTTTGATCAATGTGGGGCCAAACTCCTTATATCAGACAATTGCTACTCAATCTGGACAATGGGAGGCTGGTTTCCCCCTCCTCAATATCTTGGGGAAACATGGGGAAACAAACCCAAAAGCTGTCCCACAGCAAAAGTTAACTCCGGTACTTCTATTTGACCACATTAATGGGGTCAAATAGAAGCAGCAGAGTTAACTTTAATTGTGGACACGTGTTAATTGTTTTTAATAGTTTTAAATAAATTCAAACAGCTTAAGCTACTCTGTATTGCTGGTTGAGTGTGTAACGTGTCAGGTTTTTTGCACACTTTATCTAAAGGTTGTGAGTTCGAATCGTGGTGTGAGATGTCTTTTTTTTATTATTATTTTTAAAGGCTTAATATTGAAACGGTTATTTAAGCTATTTTTCACGTTCGATGATTTTTTTTTTTTTTTGTTATTTTTCAGATTTTTTAAAGAAGTTTTAACGTTCGTTTTTCTGGGGGTTTTTTTCCATCACATTCGCGTTTTCTTTTTTTGTTTTTGTTTTTCCGATTTTAAGAAATTTTAACATCGTTCGTTTGCCTTACGTTAGTTATTTTTTTCGATTTTTTTTTTAAGTTTTAAATGTTTTTTATAATATTTAAACAGGGTGATTACTTAGCTTATTCTTTTGTTTTGATTTATTCCCCCCTCCCCGCTCGAGCACACACACCTCTAAACACCCGGGCAACGCCGGGTACCCCTCGCTAGTCTATAATATAAACCTCACCTGTCTGTTAAAATGTATATATGCATGTATGTTTGTATGTCTGCCCAAAACTTTCAACAGAGGCTACGGATTTGCACAAGATCGGTATCGTTTTGAAGCTCGACCCTTTGGACGACAAATATTGAAAAATTGGCTAAAAACATTAATTTCTTCACCCTCAACAGGGCACTTTTCTACAAGTAGGTGTCGCTTTGTTCGCCAATATTTTCGAAAGTCATTTTCAATTGACTAGCCTTAATTTAAACATTCACCACTTCCGGTTTGGCGATGGACGCAACGACAAAGACGTCACGTTTTTTTTTTTTTTTCATGTTCTTTTATTCCTTCATGGTACTACCACCTTTTTTTTTTTTTTTTTTTTTGCTCAACTCACACCTCCAAGCACCGGGTAACGCCGGGCACTCATGTTAGTCTATAATATAAATCTTACCTGTTTGTTTAAATGTATGTTTGTATGTTTGCCTAAAACTTTTGACAGAGGCGACAGATTTTCACGAGATCAGTATTGTTGTGAAGCTCGACGTCTCAGACGACAAACATCGAAAAATTGGCCAAAAAACATTAATTCCTTCACCCTCAACTGGGTAGTTTTCTACAAGGAGGGGTCCATTTTTTCCAAGCCATTTTTACAAGTCATCGTATCGGTTGGATTGACTTTGCCTAATTTTAACATTCTGAGCTTCCGGTCGCCTCATGGAGTAGGGGTAAAACATATCAGGTTTTCTTTCACTTTCTTTTCTCCCTTCGCATCACGGGTTCACGTCTGCCTGCCTACTACCACTTTTTTTTTTTTTTTTTTGCTCAACACACACCTCCAAATACCCGGGCAACGCCGGGCACCCAGGCTAGTCACAGATAAAGGAATGTCATAGCTTCCAATCTCTCTCCCTCAGATTATTTTTTTAAATATTATTATTTGTATTCATTAGGAGTTCTCACATAGGTCATCATCAGAAGTAACTCACAGGAAACAATCGTTGGTGTTCCCTGGAGTCTGGGTGACAAGTCTCCCCAGATTTCTAATACTCTCCACCCATTTTTATACATTTCTTTGTAAAGATTCTCGCAACAGATGCTTGTCATTGACTTCTTGCTGGCAAAGACCATTTGCTTCAATAGAACTTGGGTGACAACAAGCCTTCCTAAAGACCCAGTCCTTTTCACACTAATTCAGTGGAGGTCTAGTTAGTACTTTCTTTGCTCAGAGTTTCTATCCTCTTTGAACCTCCATGACTATTTGGCGCAATGTCAGTCGATTCCGACACTACATTTTTGGAGAGAAGGGAGAGCATAGTTAACTTACAATTTTGCGGTTTCAGTTTTCTTGGTTCCATGCAGTGTTCTATATTTTAGTTTTACTTCTGCTGCAGTTTCTATATGGTCGTTTAGCGTTCATAGTTCATGTTGATTAGTTTCTGCATTCGAGGGTTTTCCTTAAAAAATTTTAGCTGCTTTCAGCATTACCATCTGTTTTATTATCATTCACTAACTAGGGGATTTCACACAGGTTAACATCAAAGATATATTTTTGAGAACAACCTGTGGTATTCCCTGGAGTTTGAATGACAAGTTTCCCCAGATTTCCAGAAGTCACCTTTTTTGATAACCTTTGCAAATTAGTTTGCGTTATAACAATAGCCGTTTACCATTGATTTGTTGTTGGTATCAATCGTTGGTCTTCACTGGGATTTAGATGGCAAGAAGCATCTCCAAGGTATCAGCTGTCTTCGCATATATCCAGTGAAGGTCTGGTTAGTGCTTTTTCTCCTCAGTATTTCCATCCTCCTTGACCCGCCTCACTTATTTGATTTAGCGCCACTTCAAGGCGACACTAATATAAAAAAAAAGGGTGGGGGAAGGCGGGGTTACAATTATACAGTTTCAGTTTTCATGATTCCATATGGTGTTTCTTTGTGTTTTACTTTTTTTTTTTTCATTTTTCTTAAACTTTTTCTTCTAGGGGATGGGACATCCAACCAGATGTCTGACATTTACCCCTATTTTAGTGAGTCCAACCAAGAGATCCTTTCAGGATTCTAGCCGTCCCTTTCAGTGCAATCGTTTGTATTTCACTTGCACTTGGTTCACCGGGTATGCTTGCTATGTACTTTTTTGTACTTTTTTTCTTTGTACTTTTACTTCTGTATAAGTTTCTATATGTCCGGCTAGCGCCTGTGGCTCATGTGTGTTAGTCTCCGCATTCAAAGGTTTTCCTTAATATTTTCATTATTGTTATCCATTTTATCTTCTCAGCCATCTCTTTGATTCCAATCTCTCCCATTCTTTTTTCAAAGTTTTTTTGGTATTGTTCCTAGTGCTCCTACTATTAGTGGCATTGTGTTGACTTTCTTCATTCTAATTATTATTAAGTATCTTTACATAGGCGGCTTTGAATTGAGACGACTTGTATTTCTAATCTGGGTACATCCAGTCTTTGTTAAATTATTAAACTCAAACCTTCCCCTCCCTCTTGATATGGGGCTGCAATCTAGGAGATTCATCATCATATTCAGTTAGATGGGGGTTTTTTGGGGGGAGGGGGGGTTACATGTTGGCATATGTTGGGCGGCTTTTAAAAATCAATTTCCAAACAAATATATTTCTGGTCAGGTATTTATTTATCCTTCTTTCTCTTAAATCTACTTTTATGATTTCCTGAACTGATATAAATAATGTACTGACGTTCTTTATAAGAGCTCTATTTGATCTTAACAATTAATGATTGAGCTGATGTTCATAACTGGAGTATTTAAATGCCTGTACTTCGATTTACCTGTATTTACTATGAGTTAGGGTTATTCCATTACACATTGCTTATATTGAAGTGACATTATTTGGACTATAAAGTTTTTATTTTATATGATGGACCCTCTCCTCGATTTTGATGTATGAGCTCTGCCACGACAGCTAAGTTGCTCGGAAATCCATACAGATGATTTTTTTTATAAGTGAGGAAGGCTTTGTGCAGAAACAACCACACTTATTGGTACCACTGTAAATCACCACATATCAAGGCCCGGAAGCCACTCAGGGATAAGGGTTATTGCAAGTACATTACGTTAGTGTGGAGATTTGATGAAGTGTTTACTTAAGGGGGCGGTTCATTAGGAATTTGTTAACATTGGACTTGAAGACATCCAAGTTGTAGTCTGGTGGGAAGCAGTCAGACGGAACAGAGTAGAGGTTTTCCTTCTTTTAGATGCATGTCTTAACGAAGACTGGGGGTGCATCTCTCCCAGTGAATTAAACACGCCTCCAGATACCAACGTGGAAATTTCTACATCTCGGTGCGATACATACAGTGTCACCCATCAGGTATTGACCAGGCTTATCGTTGCTTAACTTTGGTGATTTCGCAAGAACCGGTGTGTCATGATTATGCTGTATTGTGTGTGTAAATATATATATATATAAAAATATCATAATTTAGGTATTTAAATTTTATGATTTGAAAAGGTTAATTTTCAAATATGGAACTTTTATTGTTTGCAAACAAAAAATACATTTTAATACATATATATGTATTAAAATGTATTTTTTGTTTGCAAATAATAAAAATTCTATATTTGAAAATTAACATTTTCAAATCATAAAATTTTAACCTAACTTATGATTTATTTGCTCTATCTTGTCTATTGAGCAATTTTATTTAGCTGGGATTGTCTTATATGAAATATCACATCTAATAATATTTTGTAAGACCGCTAATCACTGGATTTGCATACCAGTAGATATATTGCATTTAATTATTCTGAAGTATATATATATATATACACATATATATATAAAATAAAATAAAAATTACAATTAAATTTACCAAAATGATCCAAGATGGTAAAATAAAAGTATATTATAAATATTAAAGAATTAATATTTATAAAGTTATCTCAGCCAGAGGTAAAAGCTCGATAAAACCAAATTTTTTTTTTTTTTTTTTTTTTTACAAAGGCATCACCACATTATCAAGGCCCAGAGGCCACTCAAGGATAAGGGTTAAAGAGTGTACAGTAGAAGTTGGTCAATTTAGTAATCATTAGTAATGAAAATTTGGTAAATTTAATAACTTATATGGAACGGCTCATCAAGAACTTATTTACTTTAGACTTGAACAAAACCATATTGTAGTCAGCCGGAAAGCAGGAAAACGGAAGACAAAGGAGATAGAGCTTATAATACGAGCAAACAGTTAATAAAACACGTTAAAAAACACTTTGAAATGAGTTAAAAACATATTTAATCTGAAAGATTTCTGCCTTTGGATTATTATGGACCATCTTCTTCCAATTACGGGATTTCCTTGGATTTTACTTGTGCAAATGGAAATTCAATTAACTTGCTTGAAGTTATATATTTGGATTTTAACGTCACTGGATTATTTATCTTCCACCAGACTATCCATTCATGTGTAATCACCTTTTTCTTCACCATATTCCCTCTGCTTGACTTTTTTTGTTATCAAGTAAGATCTTTGACTTACTTGTTGTTTCATCAAATACCTTTGTATGAAAAATCCAATCCCGCATTTTGCTAATTTCTACCCTCTGATGAGAAGGAAAGTATTTCTTAGAAACTCCGCGGATTAAGGACTATCCACTTATCTAGTGTTTCCTTTTCGGATTAAATATGTTTTTAACTCTTTTTTAAAGTGTTTTTTTAACATGTTTTATTAACTATTTGCTCGTATATATATATATATATATATATATATATATATATATATATATTATTCATATTTAAATAAATATTTTTTAATGTTGCTACACAATCATGACATGTTTCAGTCAATTAGTTATGGATAACTGAAGACATATATATATATATATATATATATATATATATATATATATATATATATATATATATATATATATATATATATATAGGGTTGGCAACACTAAATTCTTGCCGTATTTTAAATATACTGTGTTTTGAAATTTATTTGTTATATTTTACTTTTTGAGTCAAAATCAAATGGTTTCTACTGAAAAAGGACTTGAGAATCTTGTTGAACGTTGGAGAAAAAGTTGTGAACACGAATGGAGGATACATTATTGATTAAATAGTTTTTACCTAAAAAAAATCTAGATTAAAAAAAAAAGAATCTATATTGACAAACTAATAACCACTTGTTTCTGCATAACGAAACGGATCCATAAAAAATGTACCGAAATTTTAACATGCTGGAGGAGTTGTTTTGCACAAAAAGTAAATATTTGAATATTTGAATGTGACTATACTGTTATTCTTTTATATGTGCTCTGTTGTTATATTTAACATACGTTGAGCTTCTAAGCAAAAAGGATTAGTATACACAAAAAGTTTAATATAATCGAAAACAAAACATATATATATATACATATATATATATATCCCCGAAACAGTGTTTCATGGTAAACAACTGATGATCCCTCGAAAAATAAATTATTACTACTATAGTAAATTCGAGAGCGAGTTGATGCAGTGATTGCAGGTGATTAAATGACTTACTGACTAGATGGTTTTCTAACGAATGATAAAAAATATTTTTTTGTATAGTTTTAAAGGTTAAAAACTTCAAAGACTATATATATATCTATATATCTATATATATATATATATATATATATATATATATATATATATAAATATTAAACAGCTTACACAAATTAACTTGCGTTTTTATGCTAAGCGCACATCAAAGTGCTGCTACAATATCATTAGAAGCACAGGTTAATTTGCATAAGCTGTTTTAATGTTTATATAATGTTTATTGATGTAATGAATCCGAGTACAACCGAGTTCCGCCTTACAAGAATATGTTTGGATGTTTATGCCATAAATGTCGACAGATACAGCCGTCTGGGATAGACATTGAAAGATACACCAAAAGCCTCGCATTAAGGAATACCAGCTCCGACCACAAACACTCATTCATTAAAGCAATTTACTAATCCAGCAGCAAAGACCACTGAGCTACTTCAAACGAATATATCCCTTTCACAGGACATATAATTTATTTATAAAGCTCTAGTTTGTATTGAGCAATTTAAAAAAAATATTGGTGTTAAGTTAATTTCATCAATAATTGAACTTAATTAAGTATACACACACATACATATATACCAAACATTACGACCATGTAGTCCCTACAGCCACCTACCTTGAAAGTACTGCTGTTGTGAAACCTGACATAGTTATATGGAATAAGTGAGAGAGAGTGGCAACCTTGGTTGAAGTGAGTGTTCCTAATGATGGAGGTCTGAACAGAGCTGAAAGAGAGAAACAGACCAAATATCAAGGTCTCATGTATAATATGAAAAGAAACTGGAATCTTAGGGAGATATCAATCATACCAGTTATCATAAATGCCACAGGGCTTATGAAGAAGAACCTGAAGTCCTACCTAACTAATATTCCTGGTGAACCAAGTGCAAAAGAGATCCAGACAATTGCACTTAAGGGAATAACGAGGATACTAAAAAGAGCTCTCGGTTGGTTTCTATAAAAAGCAGGGCAATATTGGGATCTGGTTTGGCTGCCCCATACCCAGCGTTACAATCTTCAAAAGAAGAAAATTAAATATATAAAGTTTAAATTTACAATCAAAATTTATTGTTCGACTTAATACTCCAAAAATCAATTTTCAAAGTCCTTAATCTGCAGAGTTTCAAAGAATGCTATTCTTGTTATTCTTCTCATCAGAGGACATAAAGAAATTAGCAAATTATATTTGTAGCAATGCTAGTTGAGGCATTAAGTGAAACCTCAATTTACTGTAGTTATAAATTGCCAAATAGAAAAGTGAAAAATGTTGGATATGTAATATATATATATATATATATATATATATATATATATATATAACAAACCGCGCATAATATTTCAGCTTGCATGAAAATCCTCTCAAATTGATCCGAAATGCAAAATAGTTCTTTAGAGAAAATGGATTCCAAAATAAGTCCAGCGTGACGATGCATATAATCCGATTGGAAAGCCTTCAAAATAGCTGAAATAATGAAAATTGTTTTTGTTTTTTTCCAGGCAGTGCAGTAGCCCAAATAGAGATAATATATATATATATATATATATATATATATATATATATATATATATATATATATATATATATATATATATATAAGTAAAAGATGGTCACACACTTTTAAAAGACACTTATCTTGAATAAAATTTAAATGAGAAATTTGAAAACTTTGAAGTGTCGGAAATACCGATAAAAATGATTTCAAAGTTTTCAAATTTCTCATTTAAAAAATATATATACTAGTGATGGGAAAATCCCTATATTTTTTCCTGATACTGATACAATTATAGATTTTGTACTAATTTTCCGATTCCGATACTTTATAAATAAATATTTAGCTATAGAGTTGTTATTTCTCCCTGTACATCGTAAAAACACGCGTTAAACGTGCATATATTTAATTTCATCAAACATAAAAAACATTATGAGGGGAAACTGGTAGTTTAAAATCAATAAATATTTATTATTTTGTAATTCGTATCAACAGTATAAGATTTCTGTTTTAAACAAAATCAAATCAAAAATATAATTAAAAGAATCATTTTTCGGAAAATAGACACAAATTTTTCTGATTCCGATTAATTGGCCTAACATTAATATATATATATATATATATATATATATATATATATATATATATATATATATATATATATATATATATTCATCTACATGCAGTACTGTTTCGCTATATATCAGCTCATCAGTGCGGCTAGACAGCCAACTACCTCAAGCCTGGATCGAAATCCGACCGCTCAAATGACAAGGGTGTGTGTGTGTGTGTGTGTGTGTGTGTGTGTGTGTGTGTGTGTGTGTGTGTGTGTGTGTGTGTGTGTGTGTGTGTGTGTGTGTGCATATGTCTGTGTAAAGGTTTAATTGGAAGTAACCTTTCCCTGACTATCGAGTTCCTTCATTAATTAATTTTCTGTAGCAGGCAAAGAAAGAGATCATTCCTTGTCTGGCAGGAGACTTTCCACAATCCTTTGTGTGTTATAATTGCAGAGATCAAAAGCAGAAGTACACACAAATGAAAACAAAAAACAAACCAAAAAAAAACAAAAAAAAAAAAACAAGCGGCTCGGTAAGACATTTGTACAACATTTGAAAACGTTGAAGCACAACAGTTGGTCTTCTGATGAAGGGGCATCGCGTACAAATCGATACAAAGGTCAGGGATTTTGCGCATTTGCGATAGTTGACGATGGAGGAATTGACAAACGCTATTTTAGTGCAAAGTGTTAGGAAATAAATGGAAGATTGTTTCTCGGCCTGCAAAAAATGGCATTAAGGCTTCCATATAAGTGAGGGCATATTTTGGTCGATGCTTAGGGGGCGCTGGTGCGATGCTTGGTAGCGCCACTACTCCAGTATATATTTATGTGTTCGATATACAAGCATGCCGATGAAAACAGAGTAATAATTCAAAAACAAAGAAGTATTTATTCGTCGCAGAGACTCAATAGAGTTGTGTCCAGGTGAATGTGTTCAAAAAGTCTGTAACTGACATGTGCAAAGAAATTGAGTTAAAAAAAAAAAAATATGTGTATAAAAAACTATGAGTAGAAGTGTGTGAGAGAGAGAGAGTTGGGAAAAATATCATATACTACAGGGTGGAACGATAAAATTGTCGCCATAGAAAAGATGACATGATTCCATTTCCGTTTGATGAAAACCGGTTTCCTTTTTCTTTTTTTTTTTTTTTTTTTTTTTTTTGAAAATCATCTTCTAGTTGGCCAGTTTTGTACAAATCCTAAAAGCGATAGGAGCCTTCTATCATGTCTCTGAAAGTGGCACAATGTTCAACGATCGAGATCAGAGATGCACCACTGTACAACTCATGCTCTCTACCGATCCAAGTTATGACAACAGAACAATTGCCAGCATCCTCAAGATGCAAATCCGGACGATTCAACATTTGAGGGCACAGCTCAATGAAGTTTCCGGCCACGGTTATGGTCTTTGATGTGGTTTCAAGTGAGGACCACTTCATGCCACCTCACAGCTTCAAAGTCAAACTGAAAGTCAACACCAAAGTGTACCTGGGTGTGTTAAAGAGTGTGGTGGTCCCTGGTGCAATCAGGCTGTTCGCAGACCTTGAATATGGTAGCAGAACTCAGCACCAGTCCACAAATCCAAAGCCCAAGCTTGGCTTCAGAAGGAGTGCTACGATTTTGTACCCTTCTCTCACAGGGCCCCTTTCCTCTCCCTACCTGAACCCACTGCTACTATTTCATTTGGTCATAAGTTGAGAACATCACCAACATGACCTCCTATAACACCAAAGCCCGATCGCCACCATCCACCGAATATTCACCAACCTCCTGCTGGCGTTTGTGGAAAATGCATGCTCTCAGTTCCAAACCTGTATCAAGGCGGTGATTGAAGCTGAAAGCGGCTACATTGAATGGATGTCAGCTCTATTACATAATAAAGTTACCGGAATTGATTTTTCTCAATAAAAGTTTAAAAATAAAGCTGTAGTGTTTTTTTTTCTGGGGGGCAACACTTTTATTGTTCCACCGTGTAGAATAGTGTGCGAGTGTGCGAGTCCACATGCTGTCTTTATTAGCAGGCAGTAGACCAAGGAGGTTGATGCAAAAAAGAGAATGAATTTAACCTCTGAAATACTTTTCATAATCCCTATAATAATGCCAACTTACGTTTATAAAGGGAAGACAACTCGGATTTGAAAAACGCTCTCTGGTATGAGTATGTGCAATTGTGCTTGAGAAACAGCAATAATATTAAAAAGCTTCACAAACACATGACTAAACATAAAATTAATTCCTCAAAGAGAACACTTTTGCACCAGTTTTCATGTCTTCTTACAAAGATTAAAATTTAAATATAGCGATACTAAACTTTATGTCTAAAATCCTTATTCGAAATTTGATCAAACTGTGTTCTATGATTTTGATTCTAGAAAATATCTCAAAGGCTTAAGATTAATTAAGGGATCCAAGGAAAAAAAATTGAAATTCAGGAAATCCTACATGGGTATAAATGCTGATGACAGCACACTCTATAACATGCACGACAGGAAAACGAATGAACACATATCTAAAGAAATGGCAGAACCACTAGAGGATGACCTCCAATCTGTAGTGAAATGGGGACAAAAATGGATGGTCGCGTTCAATGCCGCCAAGACTAAACTAGTTTCATTCAATAATTACAAGAAACCTTCTCTACCACCTATAGCAATGGCCAACGACTCTTTATCTGAGAGTACGTCTTTCAAGTTCCTTGGTCTAACGTTCACAGGAAACATGAGTTGGAACAATTACATCGAGGCCATTGCCAGGAAGGTGGGCTCTCTCTACCGTGCTAGAAAACTACTAACACCCGAAAGTATCCTATACCTCTATAAGGCAACCATTCGCTCATGTATGGAGTATTGCTGTCATATTTGGGCTGGTGCATCGGCTACTAGTCTCTCGCTCCTTGACAAGATTCAAAAGAGAGTCACAAATCTGATAGGCCCTGAACTGGCATCTAAGCTTCAGCCTCCGTCCCATCAACGAAACGTTGCATCCCTCTGCCTGTTCTACAAGTATTTTAATGGTGAATGTTCTGACGAACTGCAAGCACTTGTGCCCCCCACGACGTGAACACCCTCGACAGACCCGACAGGCTGCAAAATCCCACCCTCACACTGTAGAGATCCCTAGATGTAAAAGATCTTTCTACTCCAGTAGTTTCTTCCCCAGAACCGCTAGACTTTGGAATTCCATTCCAGATCCCTGCTTCCCCAACTGTACTGACGTGCAGAAGTTCAAGTGCAACGTGAACCAACATCTTGCTGCTCAAATCCCTATATAGTACCCCAGTAGTTGTTGCCCCTGATAGTAGCCCCCTACACCAAAGTGGCAATGTGCCTTGTTTGGGGTGAAAATTTAATAAAAAAAAAAAATTTTTTTTAAATTGCTGTTCAATGAGCATGGATCAAATTTAATGCAAATCTGAAATATTTGAAATGGAAAGTTGTACCTATATTATACACATTAAAATCCCTTCAAAATTTCTCTTTAAAAAAAATTTGGGGAATATTTATTAATTGATGTCTTATGCCTATTTTAAATTTATTAAAAAAATTCGAATGTATTCAAATTTTTACGATGAGTTTTCATTTATTTTTTCTACCACCTTTGCGTAAGCATAAATTAAACCAAATATATTAGCAGTTGTGTTTGGAAATTTATAATGATCAGTTTATTAGTTTAGGAGTGAATCCTGTATTTACAAATATATAAACATACACACATACCTAACTTTATATATATAGAAATATACCATCACTATCATGGACTTTGTTTAGAGAGATAATGAATACCTCTTGTAAGGGTGTCTGTGAATGTAATTGTGAATCAAGGGTAGCGCAATCTCAACAACACCTCCCCTGTGTCGACACCGCCTTATTCCAGTGGGAATAATGCCGAGATAAGCGGAATGCACATACAGCACCTAGTATTCTCAAATAATTACCCATTTTAATACTGGCAAGGCTCAACATTGCTTAAGTTTAATGATCTAACAAGAACTTCAGTGTATCAAAGTGATTATGCCATACAAAAATACACACACACACATATATATTAGTGATAGGACGATTCCAATATTTTTCCCGATTCCGTACTAAATTCCTGATTCTGATACAATTACTGATTCCGATTCTTTATAGATTTCTAAATATTTAACTTTAAATATGTTATTTTGTCCCAATTACCGTAAAAACACATCTTAAACCTGGCTATATTTCCTCAGGCGTAAAAACATATTTGTGAGGGCGGTGATCTAGAGATTTAATCTTACTGGAAATTTAAATCAATGAATATTTTTTATTTTATTATTACTACAAGCAGTGGATGACGTTTCTTAAACCAAAATCAAATAAAAAAAGATCATTTAAGGAATCGGTTTTGGCATCGGAAAATAGGCTCAAATTTTTCCGATACCGATTCCGATATGCCAAAAAGCTCCGATTTTTCCGATTCCTGATTCCGATTAATCGTCACAACACTAGTATATATATATATATATATATATATATATATATATATATATATATATATATATATATATATATATATATAGTCTTGGAAGTTTTTAACTTTTAAAACTATACAAAAGAATATTTTTTATCATATATCTATGTATCTCATATAGAGTTCAAGTGTTAGCCCCAGGTAGTGGACCCCTTGATTTCTGAGAACTTCGACGGAAGTAAAATGAAAAAAAAAAAAAAAAGCGCTAAACTGTTAAAACTAGAACTTTAAAAAAACAAATATGTTGAGCTTGTGTCTCAGATGGATATAAATTTAATATATGACAAGAAAACAAAAGAATATTTTTTATCATATATATATTTTTATATATATATATATATATATATATATATATATATATATATATATATAGATAGATAGATAGATAAATGCGGCGGGGGGGGGCCGTAAGGCTTCAACATTTGAAGCTGAATATCAACACTTACATTTGAGAATATATTCGTCTACAATACTTTTCTGTATTTACAGATGACCGTTATTTTTGACGGGTAATCTCCTGGTAAATAAACAAACAACATGAAGTGTTGCTTGTCTGGTGGAAACTTTGTTATCTTCACGGACCTTTCTACCCATTTGCAGTGACCCAGAATCCAAAGTGCCCCCCCCTCCTTCTGATATCTTTCATTTTCTCTTCATTCCTATATTTTTAACTTCTAACCAATTTTTTTTTTTTATCTGTTTTCTATGACATTTGGCTTTTATCTTAAATTCCTTAACTCTTAGATTCTAAGAAAGAAAAAAGAAAAACAATTTGCTTTCAGACATTTTTTGTTTTTTGTTTTTGTTTTTGCAATAAGACCACTTGACATAAACAAGTTTAGAAATGTTTCTCGAAGTTTCTTTTTGGTCTTTAAAAAAAAACAAAAAAAAAAACAAGAACGTTTTTATAGACATTAGAACATTCTTGTCTTATTCAATTGTATTTAATTTTGTTTTCTTGTCATATATTAAATTTATATCCATCTGAGACACAAGCTCAACATATTTGTTTTTTTTAAGTTCTAGTTTTAACAGTTTAGCGCTTTTTTTTTTTTTTCATTTTACTTCCGTCGAAGTTCTCAGAAATCAAGGGGTCCACTACTTGGGGCTAACACTTGAACTCTATATGAGATACATAGATATTCAAATGTTCCTTTAAAGTTCTTTATCTCTCAAACACTGAGTTAGTAAAGAAATTGAGAATATTGTTTTCCTCTCCCCAATGAAACATTTTATATGTTGTAGTATCTTTAGTTTTTGGTCTCGTGGTTTTACTGGATTCCAGGACAAGAATTTATCTAGTCTGGTGGAGTATCCAGTTTTGTGTTATTACTTGAGGTGATATCACTTGGAGAAGGTGCACTGCACCATTCCTCGTAAAAGCTAATATGGGTTAGCGGTATAAAGAAGATCTTATTTGGGCTGCGAATACTATGTGACTTTGAATATTTGGTCAGGGTTTACTTCTGGGAAAAAGTATCCTCATGCCAGATTGTTCTGACAAACCCCTGTACAGAGAGACCTTAGACACTCGAGGATAGTGTTTAGTAGGTATTCGGCTATGTTTTCTAAAACCAGATCTTGTGTCTAGCTTAGCCTTCATTGTCAGGTAAATAAATAGGATGTCTGAAGCTGCAGTGAATATTGATATTACATATCAACTCTCGATTGGACAAAACCTTAAATCAACAGTTTCTTCTTCTTCTTCTTCTTCTTCTTCTTCAACATCATCACCATCTTCAACATTATCATGGACGTGACTGTGGCTAACAATGAACTGTCGAAAAAATATGCTACTTAATCTTTGGATATGAGAGTAACTAACTAAGATGAAGGTATTTATTAATGATGGGACAATTCCAATATTTTTTTCCAATTCCGATACAATTACTGATTCCGTACTAAATTTCCGATTCTGATTCTTTATAAATCTCTAAATATTTAACCATAAAAGTGTTATTTGGTCCCGACTACCGTAAAAACACATCTTAAATGTGCTTATAGTTTCTCAAACGTAAAAACACACCTGTGAGGGGGGGGGGGGTTCTAAGGATTTTAGTCTTACTGGAAGTTTAAATCAATAAATATTTATTATTTTATTGTTACTACAAGCAGTGGAAGACGTTCCTTAAACCAAAATCAAATAAAAAAAAAAAGTTAATTTAAGGAACCGGTTTTTGGCATTGGAAAATAGGCACAAATTCTTCCGATTCCGATACCCCAAAAAGCTCTGATTTTTCTGATTCCTGATTCCGAGTAACCATCCCAACAGTAATATTTATGCACCGTTTTGGAGGCAAGAAAAAGAAACAAATTAGAAATTACGTTTTTAAGCAAAAATAATTCACTTTGTACTAATGCCGAGTATTCTTTATGACTTTTTGTTTTTGTTTTCTTTTTCAAATTAATAACAAAAAATAGATCACTTAGTTTTAAAAAGAAATGTAATATTTTTTTTCTTATTATAACAAGTTAATCTTTTTTAAATTTAAAAAAAAAAAAAAAAAAACACGTATCCATTTAACAAAAAATCTTCACACTCGAACTTGGGTATTGACATCGTAAAAAAACTATCACCTTAGTAATGTATACTCTGCCTACTCCTTTTTTGTTGACCAATCATGTTTCTATTTGCTACAAACTAAAAAGCACCCTAATATTTCAGTAGTACATAGATTATTTTTAGTAAAAGTATTGTTAGTAGCATGAGTAGCAATACCATTTTGATCACCCTCTATGATAGATCCTGCATTCCAAGGGTTCTTCATGCTAAATCGTATGTAATTTTACACAATAGCTTGGGAGTCCGTAAGTATATTATTTTAGTTTTAGTAGTAGTAATTACCTCGCTTCAAGCCGACGTTTTAAGGATGCTTCATGCCGAAGTCTATAGTTTGAGACCAACCCAACGACCAATATACCCCGGCATACGGTGACTCTAGGATACGTTTTTTTTTTTTTTTCATGTGGAATACGATGTTTTTCCGGCCCATGGTTACGATATTTGCCCCGCCTTACGGTGTTATTTATAATATTATTTGATTATACGCATGTGTATTATATACTGTACTGTATTTTGTTACTGATTTTTAATGCCGCATCCTGGGGCTCTACTGTATATTTATTTGTATATAAATAAATATAAATCCCATCGCATAAAAGACGGCGAGTAGAAAAATGTGCTCTTTTGTGGCCCACGGACGAAACCATTTTAATGGTGAAAAAAAAAACTACAAAGCAAATGGGAAGTCAGACAATCACCTCCGACATGTCTCGTCGCCTGAAATAAATTCAAATAGAAATCCTTCACTCTAAATAAAAAAAAGTCAACGTTTATTTTTTTTTTTGGTCCCTGCGCGAGCCTTTTCTAGTCTCACACAAAAACACGCGTTCACATTTCAAGCTATATTACTATATGTCATATACATACGCGCACACAAACATACGCGCCCACGTCCACACACGTACATATATTCACGTTCGCGTACATACACTCACATTCATGTGTATATACACACACACTAACGTACGCACATGTACACACACAGATGGACGACGTCACTTCCCCTTTCAAAGGAAATCCACACATGCGCAAAAGACCACCGGAAACACCAATAAATGAAAAAGCAATAAGCGGCTTCTTCCTTTTTCCAACCTGCCTTCCGAGGTGGTTGGTCGGTGCACCAGTCACCGCCGTTTCGGCAGGCGCGCGCACGCGCGTACCTCACACCACTTGCGACAAAAAGCTAACAGACCGTACGTACACTTTATACGCTTTCTCTCTCCATAAACTGGATTGACTTTCTCACTCTATCTCCCCTTCGGCTTTGGTCCATCAAAACAGACATGTGCGCGACGCTCTACTGAGCTTAACCCTCTCTTTCTACAGGCCGGCTTGCCACTTTGCGTTCCTCTATTGCATTCCCCTTTCCTTCCACGCGCGTAGTCGTCAACGGCTGAATGAACACGTTTACACCCAAGACTTTCATTTCTCAACAGAAAATAAACGGCATGTTTATTTTATGCCAGCATTTGAGTTCTTTGTTTCCTTCATTCAATTCGTTTCATTATTTTTTCTTGTAGCGAGTTAGGGTATTTTATATCCTAGTCTTCTACATGCCCCAACAAAAGGAGGCTGGACCTGTAAATTCACCCTTGGAATTTTATATCCTAGTCTTCTACATGCCCCAACAAAAGGAGGCTGGACCTGTAAATTCACGCCTTGGAATTTTTTGAAATTTTTGCACAAACATTAAACATGATATAAGTAAAAAAAAGTAACAGAACGGATTTTCCGGGGAAAACTCCCCTCCCCCTTTTAGGGGTACCTTTCGGATTAAAATGGCTAAAATTGACACTTTTGTGCTTATTTAAAAAATTGATGCCTTGGATTTTTATAAAACTTTCTGAAAAGTTTTAACTAACTGATTTCTATATACTTTTGTTTGTCTATACTTCGCGATAACTCTTGGGTGTGCCCCAGGGTCTCTTTTAGGGCTAATAAAAACACTCCATTTCTGGGACTATTTTACCATATTTGTCCAAAATTTTCTGCGGATGTCTATTTAGCAGTTTTGCATGGTGCTGAACTCAAATTTAATAGGCCTTGGGGACTTTGGAGGCTAAATGGGGAGGGGTGAGGGGCAAATGATGGACTTAGTCATTTCTTTTTATTGCATGGTGCAGAACTCAAATTTACATATGTTAAGGCCTAAAACTGCAGCGTTTTTTCATTTTCACCAGGATTTGACATCCCCTGAGGACTTTGGGGGCTAAATGGGGTTGGGGGGCACATGCTGAACTTAGTCATGTTTTTATGCCTCGTTCACTGTGATCTCAAGGGGGACCATGCATGCTTCACTTGTTTTTCTTCAGGTCATCAGAATTCATAATTTTTTTTCTAAAAAAATTCTTTCCTTTAGTTATTAGTCATAAAATATTATCAGTAACCAGTTATCAAGGCCCAAAGGCTACTCGAGGTTAAAAGGTTCGCCCTTGCCAAACTTTCACAAAAAAAACACTCGAGTATCTACAACCACTATAAACGATCACACCCCCCCCCACTCTATATCGGTACCTAAATCTAAACGCAGATTCCCTGAACAAAGCTGCTTTCCCAAAATTGCCCGTCTGTGGAACACTGTTCTGCTGGCCTGCTTCCCAGTCGAATACAGCATGGCAGCTTTCACATCCAATGTAAACAAGTTTTGGGTGCACCGTCCCCATAAATAATCAAATTTTACTCAATTAACATCATTAGCGATTACTACACTACCACCTTACATTCATTAACCCTTATCCTCGAGTAGCCTTTGGGCCTTGATAAGTGATGATTCCTAAGTTAAAATCAAACAAGCAGAAAAGAATTAATGAATGGCCGGTGAGACTACACCCTGATGATTAGTAACGGTGGAAATTGAACAGGATTCGATTATTTAATAAGGCGGCTCAACAAGAACTTGTTCACATAAAAGTTGAAAACGACCATGTTATAGTCAACCAGGAAGCAGCCCTGCGGTATTGTGTTCCACAGAAGATATAAAACAAAATTAAATTGCTGATATTTTTCTGATTTTGTATGAATATTAGTGTGAACACTGGCGAAACATTTTTTTTCAGGGAAGGTTTAGGGTAATTGAGCAGTTTAATCAAGACATTAAAAAATGAAAATATCGAAAAAAATATATATATTGTACGTACCCGTTATGGAATATATATATATATATATATATATATATATATATATATATATATATATATATATATAAACTACTTGATAAAATTAAGTGATTTTTTTAATGAGAATCTAATTCCATAACGGGTACGTAGAATATATTTTTTTTTCGATATTTTCATTTTTCATATATATATATACATACATACATATGTATATATATACGAAAAATGAAAATATCGAAAAAAAAAAAATATATATATATTATTTTTAAAACTAATCTACGTACACGTGTGTTTCAAGGTAACTACCTCTCATCAGCGTAGGTTGACTGTTTCTAAGAATCGAACTCCAGACCATGTTTACCACAGTCCGGCGCGTTAACCGTTACGCCATGAATTCCTAAAAGACTTTACTATTTATTTTAATCGCTTATGAATTTAGATTTGTTGTTGTTGTTTTTTTTAACGATATATATATATATATATATATATATATATATATATATATATATATATATATATATATATATATATATATATATATATATATATATATATATATATATATATATATATATATATATACTAGCAAAAGTACCCGTCGTTGACTGGGTTCAAAAACAGCCTAGAGAAAATGGACTCTGATTTATGAAAGTATGATAGGTTATGAAAAAGGAAGGGTTGTAAATTTGGGTTGAATTTTGGGGGTATCAAAACCAAAGCAAAATATGATGAAAGTAAAAATAAAATAGATAAACCCCATAATTTATTATACCATACCTGTTCACACTGAAACACTTATCACAATATTCTGTGGATATATATTAAAAAAACCTTGTAAAACTTTGTGACATATTTCCATTCTATGGAGGCCAGGCGCGAACGAACACCCCATAATTTTATTATACCATATTTCTTCAAACTGAAACATAATTATCAAAGTATACTTACGCAGATTGATATGAAAAGTCTTTATTTATTTCCATCCTATGGAGGCCAGGCGCGAACGCAAACCCCACAATTTTATTATACCATCCCTATTTAAGTTAAAACATACTTATCAAAGTATTCTTGTGTACATCTATATCAAAAACACTTGGAAACGTTTTTTTTTTTTTTTTTTTTGTTATTTCCATACTTTGTGGACCAGGCTCGAACGCAGACCCCCACAATTTTAATGGACCACCATTCTGCCAGATTAAACATACCCATTCCTGTGTCTCGATACATGTTCTGTCATTATATCTAATCAGTTTTTTAAAATAGTCAACCATATAGGAGCCTATTCGTGACCACACACACACACACACACACACACACACACACAGCTTTATATTATATATATATATATATATATATATATATATATATATGAGAGAGAGAGAGAGAGAGAGAGAGAGAGGCGAAAATCAAATTTTAATGAGATCGATCGTATCCCGCCAATCCGCCATCTTACCTATTCCGCGGAGGAGGACGAGTAGGCGCCAAGGTAGATAACTCTAATCACCGCTTAAAGGTTGTCAAAACTTGACGAGATTATATTGAAACATGGGCAGAAAAAAATACCTAAATAAATATTTCATTTTTTTTCACTTATTTTACACAATTTCTCTGTCCTTTTTAATCCCTTCTTTATTTTGTCCTTTGTTAATCCCTTTTTCGCTTAAAGGTACACCCTCCTCGTCCGCGAAATAAGCAAGTTGGCGGGATACGATCGATCTAATTAAAATTTGAGTTTCCTCTGTAAAAAAAGAAAAAAGAAAAAAATACTTTATCAAATTATGTGAATTTTTTTATGTAAACTTAATGGTGCCGGGAAAACTCGTCCCGGGAAAACTCGTCTCGGGAAAACTCGTCTCCGGAAAACTCGTCTCGGGAAAACTCGTCCCCTTTCGCTAGGTAGGAAAACTGGTCCCTTATTGAATAAATATCGATCGAAAACACATTTTATGATCGTTCTTGAAGGAGATATTGTTTTTTTAAAATAAACTATAGCCATAATATTTTTTTAAAAATATTTTTACTTGTTTAATGTTTTTTTGTGTTTTTAATAAAAGCGTTTATTATGTTCATAAACGAGACCGCATATTTTTTTATATTAATATAAAAAGAATTTACTTATATACTGTTGTTTATAAAAGGGTAAAATCGATTTTTATACCTCGCCGACTATGTTGTTTATTTAATTTATTTGGAATCGTTTATTTGGTAAAGAAAAAAAAAACAGAAAACAAACAAAAACATGTCGGTCGAGTGTTACGGGAGAACGAGAAATAATGCCCGCACATCTTAGGGGGTCTTGATAATCGCTAAAAAATAGAAAATTAAAGAAATTACTGAGGGAGATTTGGTTTTAAAAAGAAAATAATAAATTTTAATATTTTTTAAAATATAATTTAGAGAGAGAGGGGGGGGGCATAAAACCTATATCTCCCTTCGAAAAGCAACCAACAAAAAATGAAATTAAAAAGATTCTTGATAAACGATCGCGGAGTTTTCAATAAAATTGATTAATAAATTTATTTAGTGATTACTTTCTCTCTTAATGATTGATTTTAGAATTTTGAAGTAAAAATTAAAAAAATTAAAAATGAGTTAACGGGCATCTCTCGCGCCAAAAAAATATTTCGCTTTTATATTTTATTAGTTAATTTTTGCAAAATTTGACAGGACGACAATAAATGTTGATAATTGATAAAATCATAATTTTAAATAACGCATGAGTGCATTTGGTATGACAGAAAACAAAAACATAACAACAAAAAACTATCATAATTAAAAAACAAAACCAAAAGCGTAACGAAGAATCGAAGAATCGCTCCCTGTTTTTTAATTTTTGGGTTTTGTTTTTTTGTTTTTGTTTTTATGACTCCAAAAAACATCGTTAAAATAAGAACAAAAAAAAAATTGTAATTAACTTTGTATGAACATAATAAACGCTTTAAAATAAGTTAAACCACTAAGAACTTAGCCAGTTAGGTAGAAAATGGACACTTAGAAAATCGATTTTATTTAAAAAAACAAAAACAAAAAAAAACATTAAACAAGTAAAAATATTTTTTTTAAAATATTATGGGGGGGGGCTATAGTAAATTTTAAAAAACAATATCTCCTTCAAGAACGATCATAAAATGTGTTTTCAATCGATATTTATTCAATACGGGACCAGTTTTCCTACCTAGCGAAAGGGGACGAGTTTTCCCGAGACGAGTTTTCCCGAGACGAGTTTTCCCGGGACGAGTTTTCCTAAATTCAAACTTAATTGCATAACGGGTATTTTTTTATTTATTTATTTTTTTTTTTTTTTTCAATATTTTCATTTTTTTTTTTTTAAATTGTGTTGTAAACAAGTACCGGATTTAGACTAGTAATATATATTCATGTAGAACTATTTTTTGACCGTTTTTTTTTTTCCTTTTTCTTTTTTCCCTTTTTTTTTTTTTTTTTTTTTTTGCCTTATTCTGTGAGCGTCTGAGAGTTTAGATGGGTTCCTGAGAATATTTCCTCTGACTACATTTTATGACTATTTTAGCCCCCCCCCACGTCCACCTCCACGCACGCACGCACACACACACACACACACACAGTAGCAGACAGAAAAGGGTGGGGGAGAGTAAATTGAAGGGTATAGAAATAAAGGAAAAAGGACATCTACCACCCAACATCACATCCGTCTAGCATCTTTCCTCCTACTCTCTCTCTCACTCACTCACTCTCTCTCTCTCTCTCTCTCTCACTCACTCTCTCTCTCTCTCTCTCTCTCTCTCTCTCTCTCTCTCTCTCATCACATCTGTTTTGCTCGTCCATGTGTATACACATAAACTTGGAAAGAGAAAATAACTTATATAGAACTTGGATATTTTGTTTATTTTTCCTTGGCTGGTTTCGAAAAACACACACACACTACTTCTAGCGGGGTGGGGCGTGTCGTGGCCCTGCGTTGTCTGAAAGAACCGAGGAAACCAAGAATCGTTACTCTCAGAATAAAATACACCGGAAAGGACCGGAAAGACTCTTCATCCAAATAGATAATCCTTTATCATGATATAATAAATATGCTTAAAAAGGGAATTGGGGAAGCTAACTGATTTAATTGCTTGTCTGAAATTGGTGTTTTTTTTTTTTTTTTTTTTTTTTTTTTTTTTTTTTTACAATTTAACAAAAGAATAAAATTGCTGGCTTGTGTACGAATGAACCGAAATGCAACATGGTGAAATGCAATTTTCGTAATCTACGTATATAAGTGAAGATGTGTGTGTGTGTGAGAGAGAGAAAGAGGGGGTGGCATTTCTCAACCTATATACTCAACGAATTTTTTTATCTACAGACTTGAAATTCGGTATATAGGTATTAAGGCATGTGGTAAACTTTTTAATCGGTTTTCATCCTAAAAAAAAGTGTTGCTAATAGATCAAAATTGGTATGTGGGGTTATCGGACTTTTATCTGTTTGTCAACTGTTTCACGAATGCGCATGCGTGCATCGTTCATATGACAGATTACATGTTGAAAATAAGTAGGTTTGAAAACACTTTTCAAAAACAGTGTCAAGCTGACCTAATGGTGATTGTATTTAACTCACTGTCTTTAAGTTTTGGTTTCGATCTCAGCTCGAGTATATATATATATATATATATATATATATATATATATATATATATATATATATATATATATATATATATATATATTTACTTTTAAGAAGTTAATTGTTTGGGGAAAAAACCCATAATACTCGCATGCACATGTCTCAGTTTCTTACTGTATTTTTTTTTTTTTTTTTTTTTTTTTTTTGGCTTCATGTTTTTTAAAGGAATTTACCGTTACTTTTAATATCCACGGTATTCTGCATTAATCAAAATTTTATGCATATTTTATGATCGGGCAACGCCGGGCGACATGCTAATGAAATAAATAAAAATAAAAAGTAAACAATTGGAAAGGAAAGGATACACACTGACTTGTTTGTTTGACCATAGATTGTTTCTTTGCGGGAGGGGGGGGGAGATCGTAATTGACAATGTTTAACTGAATCGCAACCCCAGATTAAATTGATCTGAAAAATACTCTTTTCATCCAAAATGCAAAGTTCCTATCAACGATGCAAAAACAGAACTATGTGTTATAAAACAACTAAACGAATCAACTATAGTTAAGGTCGACCCAAAGGCTCCTTTGTACTTTGTTACAATACCCTGTGAAAGCGCCACTCCTTTCTCTGGCTTACTCCACTTACCCTTGATCCTCATCCTATAATGCTGAGTGTTTAGCAAGGAGACATGAATAACCTTTTATTATTATTATTATTATTATTATTATTATTATTATTATTATTATTGGCTCACATGGAGCTTTCATACAGATTATCAAAGATCTGATTGAAAACCTGTGGTGTTCCCTGGAAGCTGAGTGACAACAAGTCTTCCCAGACCTCCAGCACTCTCCACCTCCTTCGATAGCATTTGCAAATAAATTTGCGTTATCACAACAGCTTTTCACCATTGATTTCTCGCTGGCAGCAGCCATTGGTCTATTCTGGAATTTGAGTGGCACTAAGCCTCCCCAGGGTCCCAGTTCTCTTCCCGCTTGTCCAGCGGAGGTCTAGTCAGCGCTCTCTCCTCAGTCTTGCCATCCTCCTTGACCCTTCTCGGCTATTTGGTATAACACTTTTAGGGGGGAGGGCGGTGATGGGACAGTAGGAGGGGATGCGTGATGGGGATGTAGAACTTGTTGATATGCAGTTTCATTGTTCTTCATTCCCTGTAAAGCTTCTTCATGTTTTGTCTCTGCAGTAGTTTGTCTGGCTCACGCATGTGGTTCATGTGTATTAGTCTCCGCATTCAAGGATTTTCCTTTATTATTATTATATTTTGTATGATTGGGCCGAGTATTGAACCACAGTCCCTGGCCCGTTAGCAAACACTCCAACTATTACGCCTCATAATAAAATGAATCATTGAATGAGAAAACAATAAGAACAAATAGCAAATAAATGAGATGTCTTTTGCAAAGTAATATGCAAATTAGTCAACACATCAACATATTTTCTCAAACGTAAAAATACACTTGTGGTGGATGATCTATAGATTTTAGTTTTACCCGTAGTTTAAAATCAATAAATATTGATTATTTTTATCATTACTACCAGCAATAGGACATTTTGCTTTAAATGATATCAACTATAAAAGACAATTAAAAGAATCGTTTTTGGCATCAGGAAATAAGCACAGATTTTTCTGATACCAATATCGATACCTGCAAAAATTCCGATTTTTCCGATTCCTGATTCCGGTTCTGATTAATCGTCCCAACACTAATATATATATATACAAATAAATGACAAAAAGTTCATATTCCAAATTTCAAGATGTTGTTCATTTTACCATTTATTTCTTCCAGCATGTTAAAACGTCCCATTCTTGACAGCACTTGTTTCGTAGCGCAGAAACAATCATATACTGAAGCAGAATGTTCTATTTTCAGTTCTTTCTTCTTACTGTTCCTTTTCTTCCTGAACTCGATTCGCGATACTGAGTATTTCCCTTCTTTACCCTCTTTATGAAACGAACAATACAAAATCTTTCTCACCGACTGAAGCAAATGAAAAAATACTGCCCACACAAAAAAAATCCGATATCTTTTATATCAGTAGGGGCGCAAACTAATGCAAATGAGTACAAACCGGATTTCCTGTGCCATCACGCAGGCGCAGTGTCATTTGTGCATTAGACGTGATATTGTTTGGCTCGTCATACATTGTCTACATATACTTACGTCAATTTTGGAAGGGCAGAAAATATTAAAAAATTGACATAATTATATGAAGCAGGTGCTATCAAGAATTGAACATTTTAACATGCTGACAGAAATAAACGGTAAGATGAACAACATCCTGGAATTTGGAATATAGACTGTTTTTGTCATTATTTGGATAGGCTCTGTAGTTATATTCAACATACATTGAGCTTTATAAATAAAAGGATTGGTATAAATAAGGGGTGCAATATAATTGAATAAACATATTTTCCCATAAACATGTTTCTATTAGCCAACCACAGAGGCAATAATATTCAAAACCAAAAAATTTGCACATACTATGAAAACCCAAACACAGTGTTTCTTATTCTTGCTCTTTACCTAGGTACGTGCAAAATGAATGCTGATGTTCAAAATGTATAAACATTTTAACCACTTCCTTTACTTAAAAATTCACCAGAAAATCAGAAAATTAACCAATTTTAATGACATTTTCAGTATTTATCAAATAATAATTACAGAATATAATGAATCTATTGTTTTTTTTGTTTTTTTTTTAAATCTTCATGAAAATGTATTATTTTGTTTAAACAAAAAATACCTTTACTAAAGTTATGGCTCTCGGTAGTAAAAAAAAATGCATTAATTTATTTTTGCTTTTTTTTTATGGAAATAAAGCATTGTAAATTATAATAATAAAAAAAATAATTTTTGCAGGAACATTACGAAAAAAAAAAAAGCCCTTAAAGTCTGTATTAATGAATTCGATATAATTCCAAGAAAAATTAATTTCTCAAACTACCGATATCATCATTGAATTAAGCATTGCTTATTCAATATTTTCACACGAAAAATTATAATTGCAAAAACATATTTCTGCTCTTTTTTTTAATTTAAAGTTACAGCTTTTGCATAATTTTTCTATGTAAGATTATAATATTTTCGTTGCTTGCATTCGGCGTAACATAATTTTTATATAATCTTTTTAAAAAAATTTTAAATTCTTTTTAATTTAAAAGCAGGAACATGAAAAAATAATTAAGTTAAAAATGGTAAAAATCAAACAAACGTTCGCGATAAAAATGTACGGATGCACGGCTGAGGAAAAAAAAGGAAGAAAAGAAAAGAAAACCAACACCCCCTACTTCCGTTTAACTACCTGACGTAATTTTCAGAAAACCTTTCAACTGTCTGAAATTTTGGGCTTTCGCACAGTCGATCTTTAGAGACTTCAGTTTCGTTGACATTCTGCGAGGCGAGAATCTTTCACTTTTAGGAGCCAATTAAGCTATTTTTTGTACAAACAAGGGGTTGTTGTTTTTATTATTATTATTATTATTATTATTATTATTATTATTATTATCATCATTTATTTTTTTTATTTTTATTTTTAATTTAATTCAATATATTAGGACTTTACTAATTATCATTGAAAAAAAAAACTAATATTTATCTTTCAAAGGATTTTTACAATGAATTTATTTAATTTCAAAATTTAGCTGAATTGGTTAGCTCGCCATTAAATATTTTTCACAATTGTTTTTCTCGCGAGTACAAATATTTTTTTTTGGGGGGGGGGAATTAACTTTTGTCTTTAATCTTTCAAATATAATCAAAATGTAGTCGGAAATCTACAAAAAAAAAATGTGATAAATCAGGTTTCAAAACTATGTCCCCCTACTTCTATTCCACCATTTTTGCCGTACCTGTTTTTACCGATAGTAAGTGTACGTTGATGGCAAAGTATTTTTTTTTAATGTAATAAAAAAGCGTTTGTCATATCTTCCTTTAATAAGATACATAGGGAATTAGGTGTTGCCCCTTATTTGGGAGGAGAGGGGCTTCTTGGTGTAGGAACAACAGCTCCATGTCCACCCTATGCACATACTCTCTATTTTCACAGGAATTAATCGTTCATTTATATATTTATTTATTTCTATTTTTTTGCTAGTGAGGCACAACTTAGATATAGGTAAAAGAGATCGATAGAAAGTTGAGTGACGAAGAATACTTTGAGAAGATTGAAAATCTCCAGATACCACCAACTCAAAACAACAGCCGACTCCAAAAACAGCAGTTCTTTCCCCTTTGTCAGAAACATCGTTCATAAAAGGTGAGGACTAAGGGACAAAATAGGGAGAAGGAAGAGTTGTGCGAGCTTGACGAAAATTAAACTCAAGGTCCACCTTCTACTTTGCATATTTTAAACATGAGTAGTGGCAAGTTCATAACAATCTTAACAAGATTATAATAACGTAGCCATTTTATATATAAAGTATGAAATATTTTTTTATACTAATGAATCGAATCACCGCTTATCAAGGCGACAAGACCACTCGAGGATAAAGTTTGAAGTTGTCAGTTGGCAGCAATACGTTTGATAGGATGCAAAGCGATAACTTAGATGGTTGGAATGCGATTATTTAAGTAGGCGGCTTTTTTTTTTTTTTTTTTTTTTTTTTTTGACCAAAACAAAATACTCCAATTGTTACATACGTTGACGTATCTCCAGGGTGCAGGGCGTTAAGTGGTTTTAGCTGAATTCATGAATAAAAGATGTTAATTTTTTTTATATATATGTAATTTTTATTTATTTATTTATTTATTTATTTTTATTTATTTTGGAAAAAGAAAAACGAAAAAACTTTTTCATCTCCACGCTTTTTTACGACCTCATATCTTCATGGGATGTATATTATTTTCGTTTTTTGATAACATTTTGGAGCTGAATTGGTGAAAATTGGTGTGATATAAAAATATATGTAATTGACCGCTAGACGGGAGCGGGTGCAAGAAGAAATACAGCTTCACTGACAACCTCTGGTCAAGATAAAAATGCTCATTCGTTGCAAATATCGTTAGCAGTGTAAGTTCAGTCTCACAGAGCGTGACCGTCGTAAATAAATTGAAAGAGGCCTAGTCATTGAGTAATGACGTCATGCACGAAGTACACGCAAAGAAAGATCTGTCGAACAGTCAGACTGTCGATAATGGATGAGACCTTTTTACAAAAAAGAGTTAGGAAATTTAAAAATTGGATTGAAAAAAAAAGACAAATAAGAATCACTATTTACACTGAAACTGATATTAATCAGTACTAAGTCAAAAAAAAAAAAGAAAAAAAAAACAAGAATTAATTCAAAAGAAGAAAAATGTTGCTTTTGCATTAAAAAATAAATAAACGTTTCGTCGTTTCATGGATTTTAAAGATTTCATTATTTACCGAAAACTTCATTATTTACTTTAAAAGTTACTTAAAAAAAAAAAAAAAAAAAAAGAACACGATTCGATTTATACTGAAACGGAATTTTATTCAATACTAGCACACTGTTCAGCGTTGCCCGGTCGTAAAATATGCTTAAATATTATATTTAAAAGCTATGCTGTTTCCGTATTTATCATTATAGAGCCAATTCCCTATTGATTAGTATATGTTTGTGTATAGTAATGATTTCAAAAATTAAAAAGAAAAAATTACTTGGGTGCCATTGGCTAGAATCAAAAACAAAACATTTAGCTCAACCGGTCGTATTTGCTACCATATAATCTAAGGAGGGTAATGTATATTTGCGCATGCGTAGAGGAGCATTTTAAGTTGCATTTTGCCAATTTCCAATTTTATCAATTTTGACCCCACCTTAACAACTATTTTTATGGCTAAAAACCAAATCGAATTTGTTCCACGGGTCTGAACCCCCTATATATCAAGTTTCAAGTCTGTAGACAAAAAATTGATAGAGGAGTTTGATAGAAACCGTTCTGCAAACACACACACACACACACACAAAAGGTCCTTTATATATATATATATATATATATATATATGTATATATATAAACGTTACAAATGCCATGCTTAGAGATTCTTGAATGGAAAATACTAGTTAAGAATCCAACAGAATCTGAACCATTTTAGTGGTTTTTATTATCGGGCTCAGATAGTGGTCCTCTGTAGTTCTAGAAAGTCTACCGTCCCATGCCTTGCCTCCTCTCTTTGGGGTGTTTTAGTTTTGTTTTGTTTTACAGCATATAAACTATTTTCAGGTTATTTAATGCCAAATCCAGCATTTTTGGTAAAACTTTTAGGCGTCAAGTTTTTTTATATCTTCAAAACATTTATTCATGGTTTTGTTTTTGGTCATTTTATTTTATGGCATATTTAATCCTTTTCAGGTTATTTAATACCGAATCCAGTCATTTTGGTAAAAGTTATTATGCTTCAAGTTCTTTATATCTGTAAATATTTTATTCATGGGTTTGGTTTGGTTGTTTTGTAGAGGAAAATAGTTACATTTGTTTTTTGGCTTCGTAGAACATGATTGAAAGAGCTGAAAATAAGCAAGTCAATCTCTAAATGGGAGTGGGGCTTAAGTGGAAGAAAATGAAAGGGAAGGGGAAAGGAAAAACAATAACATCTGTGTTTAGTGTATTTAAGCCAGGAAGCTGATATCTTCAGACGGCCTGATCTGGCAGCACCAGTTCTTTGAGGTGGAGTCTGTTTATTGCTAACTGCCTGAGGTGCCCTGACCAGAAAATGCTGACAGGGCTTCCCAGATAATTTTTTATACTCCAGAGTGCTCCTTGATTCTCTCCCCTTTTCGGCTTTGTGCCACATCTCGCTGCAGTAGGAAGGAAGTGAGTGACCAGTGTAGCACGAGCCGTTGTCCAGCTGAGGTAGAGCTACTGTTTATTTAATAAATCACAACTCCCGTCTTAAGTGGTTCTGGATACGACCTTAAACTTTATCCGATGGTGAGGCCCCAGCTTGCAGGCTTTGGGAAGTGTGGAGCCATTCTTTAATTGTCATTGCTCTCAGGCCCACTCTGACCCGGAGTGGTAGTACCTGTTAGGGTCTCAACTATGGGTTAAATAGAAACCGACTTGAAAAAAAATATATATTCTATTAAAAAAAGTTTTCTTCAAAATAGCTGAATTTGGCATTAAATAACCTGAAAAGGGGTTGATATGCCGTAAAACCAGACCAACCAATCCAATTAAGCATTGTACAAGTTTAGAGCACCTTTTGTGCAGAAAAGTCTTCATGCAGTTGAAAAAATACGATGGACAACTAACTTGTATTATTTTTAACCTATAAATTGATCTTGATCATCGAAATTATGTTAATATAAATATCAGTTGGACAGTATTATCAAAATAATGAATGATTTCAGATGTTACTGAAATTAATACAGATCTCATGCAAGATCATTAAGATCTTTAAATTGTTATACTAAATACTATTTAACGTTTTTACAATTTTTGTGTCAAAAGTTTTTTTTAAAATCTATCAATTAAATTTTTCAAAATAATTTTTGGGTGTCCAGAATTTTTCGAAATAAAAAAAAAAATAGACATAAAAACCCCTCCCCAAAAAACTCACAAGTCAGTCGTGAGACTGCATACTTTTTCTGACAACATAAAGATGAGCCAACGTCTTATTTGAACCTTAATTCTTCATATTGCATATTGTATGCCGCTGAATATTGTAGTTGAGTTGAGTAATCTTATTTAAAAAAAAAAAAAAGAGTGCTTATGTGGCTTGTTACGAAGCAAGATTATAAAAGTGTTGCATGACGGGCTATAATGATATATTACATCAGCTATTCTAAATTTTTCCTCCATCATTGACCCCCTCCCCCGCTCGGCTTTATTTATTTCCCCACTTAGCCCTCTACTCCTATACAAAAAAAAACATAGCCATCATAAAGTGGCCAGAAAAAACAAGATGGTCAAAAAGGGCGTTTGTATAGTTTAGGACTTTAAGTATTGTATTAAAAAATAGTACTATACATTCGTATCACAAAACTAAAGAAGAAGTTAATTTGTATCACGTTTCTTGAAGAGATTGCACAATCTGAAAAGAAATAATTATTTAAAAATCATCAGGTATTTCAATTATTTACCCCGGACTTTATATAATTTTTTACCCTAGGGTTAAATTTAACCCTGGTTAAGAACCTCTGTATTATACGAAGAGCAGGTGTGCGCGCGTGTGGGTCCAGCTAAAAGTAAAAATCTACAAAACAAACATCCACAAAGTTAGTTTTTTTCTTAATGACTTGAGTGAATGATACAATACTATCTCATTGATTACTGTACACGCAATAATCCTTATCCCTGAGTGACCTTCGGGCCTTGATAAGTGGTGACCCCCATGTAAAAAAAAAAAGAATATCTAAAATTGAAAAGAAAAAAAAAAATCAATCTTTGGTTCTGAATTGACGTCAGGAAGGATGTCTGTTTTTCAGTCACTAAATAAAGGGAGGTAATTCTGATATTTTTTTATGGAAATTGCTTTATGCCGACTTGAGTTAACTGTGTCTATATGTATGTGTGTATATCCAGAGAGAGAAATGGGCTGGGTGAAAAAAAAAAAAACACAAAAAAAACAGAGTGTTGGCAGATGGAAGAGAAAACGAGGAGGGGTGGAGTAATGTTACATTTTTGCCCCGGGCAACACTCAGTAACCCTATTAAAGCATTATAAAGCATTATAAAGGCACTGTTATAAGTTTTTGGAGAATAAAAAAATTGACTGAAAAGCTGAAATAATTTTTTTTCTTCACTTATTTTGAGGAAAAAAAAGCTTATTTATTTAGCAAAAAATTTTTTTTTTTTAATTTGTGGAATATATGTATATATATCCACAGTACCCCCCCCCCCCTCGCTCCGGTTTCTAGTACCTGACTGGATGACCTCGAAAAACCATACTGAGTACCTGTACCGGGTAAAGCGTGCTTAAGTCTTTTGCTTTTAAACCTGCCTTAAGCATATCAGAGCGCTCGTGACCCCACTTCAAACTAACCTTGTGCCAACCTTTCCCACGATGGAAAAATGAGAGGGGGGGGGGCAATACACAAATCTGCAGATGCTTGGCTGCTCTGTTTCCCTACGACCTAAACAGAAAAGGTTGTTAACGCCTTCCCCACCTCATCCTGATGTGTTATCAAGTATGTCACCACATGGTAATACGTGGGAAGGGGGGATTGAACGAAGAGGTTATCGTGAACGCACACTAACGTTTTGCCGGTAAGTCAAAATAAGAGAAGGGGTGCGAGAGGGGGGGGTGTAAGTAATGGGTTACACACGCACACTCCAGCTGTCCCCTTCTAAAATAATAATAATAAAAAAAAACGGTCTGGAATATTGGAATAAGATTTTTATAGTTAGTTGACCGAGAAGCTTGAAGCTGATTCCTGTTCCAGTGGCCGCCCACAATGGGTGCGTCAACTAACTCATAACAGAAAACGGCTCCTTGTGAGACCGGGCTGAGGGGGGGGGGGGTGAGGAACTCAGAGTGGAATTTTGGATCATAGAAACCCATCTCTTCCTTTCGATGTCGTTCGTACCAATAAAGGATACCTCCTTGACAATCAGCTACTCAGCTTCCTAGGCTTTACCATCTTTTTCTGAAAGCAGCAGCAGCAGTAGCGAATGTTGTTTTTACATATCGACTCCCCGTTGGACAAAACCTCCAATATCAGCAGTTTCTATCAATTAGCCACAAAGATAACGGTATTTTACTGTCGATAATTTTCACGTACTATGAAAACCCAAACGCAGTATATTGTTTTCTTATTCTATACCGATAGTAGGTAGGCTCTCTCTACCATGCTAGAAAACTACTGACACCTAAAAGTATCCTATACCTCTATAAGGCAACCATTCGCCCATGTATGGAGCATTGTTGTCACATTTGGGCTGGTGCATCTGATACTAGTCTCTCGCTCCTAGACAAGGCTCAAAAAAGAGTCGCCAATGATAGGCCCTGAACTGGCATCTAAGCTTCAGCCTCTGTCCCATCGACGAAACGTTGCATCCCTCTGCCTGTTCTACAAGTATTTTAATGGTGAATGCTCTGACGAACTGCAGACACTTGTGCCCCCACGACGTAGACACCCTCGACAAACCCGACAGGCAGCTAAATCCCACCCCCACACAGTAGAGATCCCTAGATGTAAAAGATCTTTCTACTCCAGTAGTTTCTTCTCCAGAACCGCTAGACTCTGGAATTCCATTCCAAGTTCCTGCTTCCCTAACTGTACTGACATGCAGAAGTTCAAGTGCAACGTGAACTGACATCTTGCTGCCTAAATTCCAACATAGTGCCCCAGTAGTTGCTGCCGCTGATAGTAGCTCCCTATACCAAAGTGGCAATACGCCTTGTTTGGGGTGAAAATCTAATAAAAAAATAAATAAAAAATAGTAGGTGTGCGTTGATGGCAAACGTATCAATTTTCTGAAGCAATTGAAAGCGTTTTTCCTATCTTGCTTTAATAAGATACGTAGGAATCAGGTCTTGCCTTATATATATATATATATTATTTGGAAAATCTTCCTGATATATGAGCGATAGTTTCGTATCTGCCTTGTATACATACCCGTTATTTTTACTGAGGAATTTGTGGTTCAATTATTTATTTTTTGCTAATGAGTAACAACTTATTTAGGCTGAAAACACATAAATATAGGTAAATGAGATCGATAAAGAGACAGTTGAGTGATGATGAATACTATGAGATGGTCGAAAATCTTTACATACCACCAACTCACAACAACAGCCGACTCATAAACAGCAGTTATTCCCCCTTTGTCAAAAAAATCACTCATGAAATTTAAGAACAAACTAGGCAGAAGAGAAGGTTATTCTAAGTTGACGAAAATAAACACTACTCTCCATAGTTCAAAAATGACAAGTGGCAGATTGATAACGCTCTTAACACGATTATAATAATATAGGTATCTTTTTTTATAGATAGTGTTAGTTTAATACTTATCGCCTGTAGCGTCCCTACCAATGAATGCTGACATGTTTTGTAGGTCATAATATGCTTCACCGAATATGCTGAAATTTCAAAAGCTCAACTAGCCTTGTGTCTAATCTCCTGAAGTTGCATGCAGAGTTCTGGTGATGCCCAGGGTCAACCCTAAAAGACTCAAGTATAAGTCCTAGTATTTATTACGAGAAAGAGAAACGGTTTGAATATGATTGGTTGCCTCTCCTTCACCTGAGAATATCAATTCGCCCGAGAATACCAACCTTCCGCCCTTTTTATTTTGACTCCTATCCGATTTTTTCTTATCTTGGAAGGAAACCATCTACTCCTAAATTCCACCCTATTTCATTTTCTTCCACTTAAGCTCCACTCCCATCCACTCGCATGTTTTCAGCTCTTGACAAACAGAAACAGTGGGAAATCTTTTTGTTTTAAAAATGAGTCCATGTTTTAGTAACCTTTTTTTTTTTTGAAATTTTTAGCCCATTCTCCGTTTTATTCCAATGAAATTTTATACGTATGTATAAACATTTATTATACAAGTGTGTGTGCGTGCGTGTGTGTGTGTGTGTGTATGTTCATCTTTTTCACCATAACAATGCATCTGCTCAAAACATCCCGAACATTTGACAATCCCTGGTCCGGAAGTATATCATTTTACTGAAACAACCTCCCTATTCACCTGATGTTGCTTCATGTGATTTTTTTTTCCTCAAGAGAGGATCTTCATCAGTTATTTTATTACCTTTTCTTACTAAAAGTCACAACTTATCAATGCTAAAAAAAAAAAGATACTCGAGGATAAGGAAAGATGAAGAGACTGACAACTCAATGATGATGACTACTATGAGAGGGTTGGAAATCCTCACATACCCAAAACAACAGCTGACCCAGAAAGCAGCAACTCTTTCCTCTTTGTCAGAAACACTCTAAGGAGAAAATGGCAAAATAGGAAGAAGCTATAGTTATTAGATTGCTGTAAACCCAACTTCTACATTTTACTCTCCATCAATATGGATGACTGTTGGCTCTCATTAAGCTCATCTGCTCTTTAACAACCCTTGTTTCACTGCTGCTTGGTGTCCACACACCCATTCCATTGTTACCATAGTTTGCAATATGGTATGCTTATAGAAGATGAGGTGATTCAAATGGAAAATGAAATATGCTTGGCCATGAGAAAGAATTCCCGTGCTTAGACACAAAGAATTAATTTTTTTTTTAGATGCATGTAAGGCTGATGATCACTTTTAAGTCCAAAAGCCACTCTAGTATAAAAGTATCAGATGAATAGAGGTGACAGTTGAATGATGAGTACTATAACTGAAAATCACTCAAAATAATAGCCAGCCCAGAAAACAGCAGTTCTTTCCCCTTTGTCAGAAACATCGCTCATGTGATATTTTAGTGCAGCTGGATGTCCAGTCCACACGCACACACCGTAGATCGGACAAGCCAAGGCCTACCTTGTGGAAGTGCCAATTTAGTTACCAACAATTCAACCGTAAAATAGGAAGAACTAGCTTATGATGGTGGTAGCAGCAGGTAACGAAGCAAACCTGACCTGACTTCATTTTGAAGGTGTAGGAGGGGTCGCTCTAAAAAAAATCCTGGCTCAGAATGTTATAGAGAGAGAGAGAGAGAGAGAGGTGAGTGAACATGGAGTGTAGACACGTTTACCAGAACCGAAGGTCAGCTGACCAGATTACGTATGAGTGACGTGGTCAGGTTGGCTAAATCTGTGAGATTTGATTTGGGCTTTGAAGAAGACGGACGGCTTCCCGTTGTCTCCCCCTCTATCACTGGGGAGAGGAGAGACGAATGCTGACGTGTGTAGAAGAAGAACCCACACAGGTTGATTTCACTTCCACCTTCTGCAGGACCTCTGGGGAAAGTGAAATAAAAACTATAAAACCCATTCATTGTCTTGGAGTGATAAATCTTTGTCAAACAGGTATCAAGTCTCCCTCCAGGATGAGAAATTTCCAGATGGTCCAACATCGAAGAAGCAGAGGTAGGTTCTGAAAATGCATGTCACACACACACGATTCCCTTTATGATAATCAAACACACAACCATTTATATTAGAGACAATCATACGCACACGGAATCCTTTTATGTTATACACCAAATGTAAATGGTGCCCCTCAATGATAACGATATGTAACAAGAAGTATTGGGTTGGTGCAAAAATAATGTCGTTTTTTTTACATGAAGTTGCAAAAACGACATTATTTTTGCACCAACACATCATCGAAGATATTGCTTAGGCTGCTGCAAAGAAGATGGGCTATCTCTACTGTTATAGAAAACTACTCATGCCTGATGGTATCCTGTACCTCTACACAGTTACCATTTGCCCATATGTGGAATATTGGGCTGGTCCTTTTACCACTAGCCTCTCCCTCTTCGATAGGGGCCAAAAAGTTTTCAATCTAATAGGTCCCACATTGTCAACTAAACTCTAACACCTGTCCCATCACCGCAATGTTGAATCTTTGTGTCTGTTTTACAAATATTTTCATGGAATATGCTTTGCTAAATATGTAGCACTTATGCCCCTTGACATAAATACTTCCAATTAACCTAAGAAACACTTGACGTAAATACTTCCAATTAACCTAAGAAACAATAAAATTCGATGTTTTCACTGTAGAGGTTCATAGATGCTGGAAAGCCTAGTTTCTTTCCTTGCATTGCTGGACTTTGGAAATCCTTCCCTGTTTCCTGATTTCCTGACTGTACTAACATACAGAAATTTAAATGTAATGTGAACAGATATCTTACTGCTCAACCCCCTTCGTAGTGCCCCTTTAGACATGGTCCCAAATACTAGCCCTTTATGTCTAAATGGCAGTATGCCTTGTTTGGGATGAATAAGAGTAAAAAATAAGGTTTTAATTGTATTGGAAAAACCTCCCTATTCACTTAATTTTGATCTATGTGAGTTTTTGGGGTTTTTTTTTCTAACACTGAAAAGAATAATCTTGATGAGGACTGTTTCTGAAGATGTCTCAGAAGAATCTTTCCTGCAGTGTATAGGAGGAAAGGATGGAAATGCATTTAACTCGAGGGTGGGGATAGTAACTCTGAAGAGTAAACCATGTACAGGGTGAAACGATAAAATTGACATCCTAGAAAAGACGACATGATTCCATTTCCGTTTGATGAAACCCGGTTTTCTTTTTTTGTTACAGATTATTTACTAGTTGGTCAGTTGTGTACAAATATCAAGAGCGATGTCTGAAAATTAAACAATGTTCAACGAGTGAAATCGACTCATGTTTTCCACTGATCCAACTTATGACAACAGGACCATTGCCAGCACCCTCAAAATGTATCACTGGATTGTCACGAATTACATCTTATTTATAGATAGTGTTAGTTCAATACTTATTGCCTGCGGCGCTCCTACCAAGAAATGCCTGTTCCAGGGTGGTGAAAACAAAGTTTCCGGCCATGGTTATGGTCTTTCGTGTGGTTTCAAATGAGGACCAGATCATGCCACCTCACATCTTTGAAGTCGGCTCGAAAGTCAACACCAAAATGTACCTGGATTACCTGAAGAATGTGGTGATCCCCTGGTGCAATTAGGTGGTCACTGGCAGACATTGGGTGTGGCAGGAGGACTCGGCCCTGGCCCACAAGTCCAAAGAGACCCAGGCTTAGCTTCAGTAGGAGTGCTACGACTTTGTACCCTTCTATCACTGAACCCTCTCTCCCTGACCTGAACCCGTTGGACTACTTTGTTTGGTCATACGTCGAGAACATCACCAACATGACCTTCCACAACATCAAAGCCAGCCTGATCACTGCCATTCGCCAAGTATTTCCCGAGCTCCTGGCAGTGCTTGTGGAAAAGGCATGCTCCCAGTTCCAAACCTGTATCAAGGCAGTGATTGATGCTGAAGGCATGAATAGATGTCAGCTCTACTACATAATCAAGTTACTCGAATTGATTTTTTCAATAAAAGGTTTAAAATAAAGCTGTAGTGTTGTTTTCTTTAGAGCGACAACTTTGTAATGTGTTATTTGGAATTGATACTAGTTCTCTGCACTACCAGTCCCTTAACTTTTCAGACAGATCTCATATTAAAAAACAAAACGGTAAAAGTACAGAATAGTTTACACTTGAGAACTGGTAAAAAAAAAAAAATTTTTTTTTAAATGACATATTCTTTATCGAACCGGCCTAGTTTTTATGTGTGGAAACGAGGTGTAAGAGTTTAATATTTTAAACAGTAAAAAGTACAGATTAGTTAACACTTGAGAACTCCCCCCCCAACCCCCCCCCGCCTCCAAAAAAAAATGTTGAAACTGCCTAGTCTTAACATGTTGAAATGCTTTGTAAGATTTTTAACCGCTTAAAAAATCTTAGAAATCGTTCCTATATTTTCGATAGAGAATTTTATTCCAATGTGTTTTATATAAATTATGTGCTGTTTTGTTTGTTTGATTCTTTAAAAGTTCTGTACATTTACTAAAAGTTTATTAAGGCGAAGACCTCAAACAGAAAATAAATATTTTTAATTCAAAATTACTGCACCCATTGTGTTTTGCTTCCTTATCTCGCAAATGTCAGCAGCCTTTCGCTCCAAGGGGACTAACTCGCTTCCGGAGAAATACCATTGAATACAGTAGTGTTTTTCATTCATTTATTATTTATTTTATTTATTTATTTATTTTATTTATTATTTTATTTCATTTATTTATTTTTTAGGAGAGGGGGGGATTTCCAACTCGTTCCATCTCTCAACCCCATTTTTTTTGCTCAAGAATTTTCATGAATGAAACGTCTCTCTTCGGAGAACAAGTGCTAGTTATTCTAGAGTCGAACAATTTTATAATGGTCTAATAAGAACACTTTGAAAACAGACATGGAGCTGAAAAAAGATGTTTCTTTCGACCCATTAGAATTAATTTTTATTTTCTTTAATTTACTACCCAAAATCTTTTGTAAATGCAACATTAAAATACTATAATAATGTAGGTTAAAATTAATTTCGAAAGACTTGATTTTATACGATACTGAGATCATTAATTTATACTACGAGGGTCGTTCCAAAAGTAAACCCTTCTATTTATTTTTAACTCAAAAAGTTGAAGAGTTACGAAGACAGGAGTGATACCATTAAAAGCGACCTTTTGCGCTCCAAAATTTATTTTCCTACATAGTCACCATCATTCTCAATGCACTTCTGCCAGCAATGAACAATGGCCGTGCGTGGGCATCTGGAGCACGCTTTTTTATACAAGGATCATTTCAAAAGTAAGACCTATCTTTTGTTCTCAAAGTTGAAGAGATACGAAGATGGGAGCGGTACTCTTAAAACAAGCGACCTTTTGTGCTACAGAATTTTTCTACACATCCACAGCCATTCTCAATGCACTCAATGCCAGGAATTCAATGACGCATCCCTGCTTCTGATACACATCCATGACAGGGATTGCTTTCTTAGAGTCGCACACCGTCAATATCTGCAACAGAGAGATAAAACTTTCAGGTCATGAATGCATAAGTTCAGTTAACATAACAATACAACTTGCAATCCCCCTCTGACCGATTTGGGCAGAATAAAAAAAGGGGGGGCATTAGTTTTGGAATGCCCTTTGGTATACATTATGAATCGGTTATAAGCAGGGTTGCGGAGTCGGATGGTGAAAGTCCGACTCCTTGAATTCCTAAAATGCGGACTCCGACTCCTTTGATATCTTAGACTCCGACTCCGACTCCCAACTCCTTGACCACTATGTGGAAATCTATTCTGCAGATCCATATACCAACCTCCCACACCTATTCAGCATTTTATAATTACTTTTCATGCATATCGTTTTTCATGTCTAACATTCACTTGTATGATAAATATACTCCCATATTACACTCTACCAGCTCTATTTATTTTTTTAACGTTAACTCCTAACAAGGCATATCACCACTTGGATGAAAAAGGCTACTTTTTGAGACCATGGCTAGGAAAGATTAGCAAGATGTCGGTTTATGTTACATTTAAACGTCTGCATATCAGTAAGACCAGGAAAGCAGGTAGCAGGAAGGGAATTCCAAAGTCCAGCTGTTCAAGGGAAGAAACTATCAGAATAGAAAGCTTTTTGGCATCGAGGAACCTCAACAGTGAAAGGGTGAGATCTTATTGCTGAGCGGGTTTGTCGGAGATATGTATGGGGTACAAGTGCAACGAGTTCATCAGAACACATTCCATTAAAACATGCACAGAGATGCAACATTGTGACGATGGGACAAGAGCTGGAGCTTAGTTGATAAAGTGGGACTGATTAGATTGACAACTTTTTTTTTTTTTGGAACCTATTCAAGATGGAGAGACCAGTGCTAGATGCACCAGCTCATTGTGGCAACAACACTCCATGCATAGTATGCGAATGGTGGCCTTGTAGAGGTACGGGATACTCTCAGGTGTGAGTAGTCTTTTAGCTCAATAGAGGGAACCCACCATCTTTGCAGCAGTCTTTGCAATGTCCTCTATGTATTTGTTCCAGTTTATATTGCCAACAAAGTAAAATATGGTAAAATAGTCCCAAAAAAGGAGTTTAAAGGTAGAATTCTGAGGTAGGGTGTTTTTTTTTTTCATTGATATAAGCGGTTTCAGAGGTGTCTTGTAATTGTTAAAGGAGAACAGCTTAGTTTTTCTAGCATTAAACATTACCATTCATTTGCGTCCCCATTCACCTATGGTCTGAAGGTCATTTTCTAATGATTTTTCCATTGTCTTAGATTTATTTACATCTTTTCTTCCCTAATGCATGTTATAGTGCATTGTATCATCAACAAATATACCCATCTCGGACACAATATTATCAGGGAGGTTGTTTTTGAATATCAGGAATAATAATAGTCCAAGGATCGACCCCTGAGACACTCCCGCATTAATGTTATGCTGATTGGATGTATGTCCATCAATGACAACCTGTATGCTTTTATTGTCTAAGATGGATCTAATTATATTTAGTATACGTTCAGTTATAATGTACAATTTAATTTTCATTAGCAGCCTTTTGTGCCAGACTTTGTCAAAGGACTTGGATGTATCATGTATCGCAGGCATGAGAAGGGGTGATTTTTACATCATCTAATGTGGCTTTTGGTCCTCATAGGGAAATTTGGGAGGGAGTTGTTTGTTGGATCTAAGGTGGAGTTAGAGGCAATCGCCAGGACAGCAGTTCCGCCTTTTCCATTACCGTGTATGCAACCTTCTGGTTGTTGCTCAGTGGAGGAATTACTGATTGTCCTTTATTCACTAGTATAGATTTTTCCGAAATGACGAGTCTCTGTCTTTGGCAATTCTATGTGTTTATTGATTATTTCAGCATGCTTTCTTTTGACTGTTGCTATTTCTCTCTTACAATGATTTCTAGCATCTACGAATTTTGCCTATTTGTATTTTTTAAAATTTTTTATTACATTTTCACCCCAAACAAGGCATATTGCCACTTTGTTGTAGGGGGCTACTATCAGGGACATGGGCATCAGGGGTACTGTGTAGGGAGTTGGGCAGCAAAATGTCGGTTCACATTGCACTTGAACTTCTGCATGTCAGTACAGTTGGGGAAGTAGGGACCTGGCAGGGAATTCCAAAGTTTAGCTGTCCTGGGGAAGAAACTACTGGAGTAGAAGGCTCTCTTACATCTAGGGATCTCTACTGGGGTAGGATTTAGCTGTTTGTCGGTTTTTTGGAGGGTATTTATGTTGAGGGGGCACAAGTGCTTGCAGTTCGTCAGAGCATTCACCGTTAAAGTACTTGTAGAAAAGGCAGAGGGATGCAACATTTCGTCGATAGGACAGGGGCTGAAGCTTAGATGACAGTTCAGGATCTATCAGATTGGCGACTCTCTTTTGAACCTTGTCTAGGAGCGAGAGACTAGTGGTAGATGCACCAGCCCAAATATGACAACAATACTCCATACATGGCCGAACGGTGGCCTTATAGAGGTATAGGATACTTCTGGGCGTTAGTATCTTTCTAGCACGGTAGAGATTTGTATTTGACTTATGACGTACAAACTGGCGGAATGCATGCTGTCTTTGTGCCATAGCAGCTGTACAATCTGTAGTGAACCATGGGGGTGAGTGAGGTTTGCTATAATACTTCCGTATGTGCTTCAATTCCCGCTTTGCACCATTCAGTTGTCTCATTGGCACTCTGTTCAGCAGGAAGAGAGAAGATATCGGTTCATGGGACATCTCAGATGTGTTCTCTAATGGTTTCTCAGTAAGCCCTGTTGTAGTATTTTCGGTTTTGAGCAATGATTCCTCACTTTGAGGTTGGAATTTAAATGTGATGTCAACTGATACCACGAGGTGGTCTGCGTTTCCAAGTGGACTGTGAGCATTAGTCACACAATCCTCAGGTACTGTGGTTCACGATCTGGTAGACCAGTTGAAAACATTATGTGAGGGAATGGGCTATAGAGAAGCTATTAGTGGAGCGTCCAGCTGCATCTGTATAACCTGAGAAACGAAGCCAATTAAAGTCACCAAACGTATGTATTTGGGCGTTACTGTGCTGCGTCTATACTATCAAAGACATGATCGATTAAGGTACTTGACTTGATGAAAAAACAACAGAGAAAATATAAATAACTAACGCAGTGATGAAATTTTAGTCGAAAGCACATAAAGCCTAGTCATCAGATTCAAGATTTTTCTCTCTAGTTTAAGGGAGGGTGCTATGAATATAGACTCTAAGTGCGTGCATACATCTATCCGAGTCCTTATGGTAAAGAGGGAGGTATCCTGTAATGTTAAAGTAGTTGGAGGGGATTCAAGAGTGTAAGTTTATTTCACTTAATGCTAAGATATCCGGGGAGTTTACTAAAAGGTAAGAGTCTACATCATCTATATTACCTCTAAGCCCACGGATATTTGTGAAAGCGAAACTCAAGAGCAGAGTCGAATTGGTTTTCTTTTCTTTTCTTTTTTTTTTTACATGGTGCTCATCACTTATCAAGGCCCGGAAGCTACTCGGGGATAAGGGTTATTGCATGTACAATAATCAATGGGATAGTATCGTAGTAATCGTTAGTATTTGAGATTTGATAAGGTGTCTTACTTAAGGGGGCGGTTCATCAGGAATTTATTTATGTTGGATTTGAAGACATCTAAGTTGTAGTCAGGTGGGAAACAGGCAAACGGAAGTAAGTTCCACAGGCGTGCACTTCTAAGAAAGAAGCTTTGTTCATGGAATCTACGTTTTGATTTAGGCACAGATAAAGAGTGGGGAAAATTATTGACAGTGGTTTCAGCTAGACGGGTGTTTATTGTGAAAGATTGGCGAGGGGGGACCAGAGATTGGAGCTCAGACATGCAAGTAACGATAAAACAAAGACAGGCTCACAATGTCTCTTCTGTGGGAGAGAGGTTGCAGGGGAGAGAAAAGGGCATCCCTCACTAAGCCACAAAGTCTATTTTGTACTCTGTCAAAGCAGGATAGGCTGTTTTTAGCAGCTCCTTCCCACATGTGGCAGCAGTACTCCATTCTTGGACGTACTTGGTTTTATATAGATAGAAAATTGTATCAGCAGTAAGATATCTTCTGGAGTGGTAGAAGAATCTCACGATTTTTCCAGCAACCTTGGCAACAGACTTGATGTACATGTTTCATTTCAGATTAGGAGTAAAGGTCAAACCCAGAAGCTTATCAAAACATGGAGACTCCCCAAGACGAGAGCCATCCATTTCAATTTATGCCAGATGGGGATCAGAGCGTTGATGATGTAAGGATAGGAGCTTGGTTTTAGATGCATTAAATGTAACCAGTCACCTCTTCCCCCTACTGTACCACGCGCTCAAGATCAGAGGAGAGAGAATCAGAGAGAACTTTGTCATTTACAGCCTTTGGTGTATGGCCATAGATGGTCGTGTCATCAGCATAGATGTCAACGAATGATTTCAGTATGTGTTTTGGGAGATCATTGATGTAGATCAGGAAGAGAGTTGGGCCCAGGGTTAAACCCATTGCTACACTTTATTCTATAGACAATAAATAACTCCCAATATAAACTATCTGAACAATATTACTGGATAGATAGATAAATAGATAATAACTAATTAAGTTTTAACACTGTTATTATCTAACACAATGATCAGGATAATCTCCTAGTATGGGCATTGCTTGGACAGAAAGAATCCACAACCTACTGTCTACAAAGATAGCTATGGCAATACATCAAACTCTTTCGAGAAACAATGTGAATGGATTCTAAATGATGAGCAACAATAAATTCATGAATGGTTTGCCGGTGAGAAATGGATGGAGAGTCATAGCTGTCAATGCCTGTACCTGACAGGACACCAAACAATCTATCTAGTCCTAATCTGGTAAATCAGAATGGGTTGCATAGGAGGGTGGGTGGGGTAACAATGGTATAATGGATAACAATGAAGATTATGGAATTGAATAGGCTGAGTTCAAATCCACTCAGATCCATTGTATTCACTTATACTTGAAAATCACTGAGGAAAGGTATTAACCCCATCCTTCACGAGTTAATGATTTTTTAATTGTAGACTCAAACTAACACTTATCCACATGAACTCCAAATAATTGACAGAAAAGTGCTTGTTTTAACGGAGCAATATCTATATTATATTTCTTTTAGTCTGCCTGTTTGTTCCACTTTATCTCGGAAACTACTGTGCCAATCTGGCTGAAAGTTTGTATGGACCTTTGTTATGATAAAGTGCAATGAACAAGATATTATGGTATCTGTTTGATGCACAGTTAAAGATTAATGAATATAAATTTAAGCATATTCAGCCATCAGTTTGGCACTAAGCACTATTCTAAGTTAACGAACTATAACGTTTGGCTCATTTTTAATGGGCTAAAAAAGGTTATACTAAACCACTTCATGTTTTCACATATACTATCACCTTTCACACACCTGTAAAAATTTTTTTAAATCATCTGATTAGCAAAGATAGTAATGGATGATTAATCTGACGTCACTAAGGTAAACAATTCTAACTTTGCCCTATTTTAAAATTAATTGTTCTAAAAATCCAATCCTGTCTTTTTGCTGAATAAAACAGGAATCTTCTTGAAAATACTACACTTTGATCCTGGCTTGAAGGCCCCAAAAGTTAAGTATTTAAGTTCGAGTTTCACATTCGGCATAACTGTGACATCAAAAGGAATGTTTAAAAATTACTTTTTATTTTGCATTGCATCTTTGACGATCGGGCGACCCCATCAAAAGGGGTGTAGGGTAATAACCTACATACAAATATAAAATTTGCCTTCACGCATTATTATTGCAACATTAGTATCATTTGATGTTCATATAATAAATTACTGTGTATATCCTGTACCTGGAATGGCATTAACACCAGGTGGTTTGAGCTGACTTGCTCTGGAGGAGGAAGATTCTAGGAAATATTAAATTTACAAGTGCTTTCCAGTTACATGCATATCCCGGTCAGGGGAGATGACAACGTTACATTTTTGCAGGCAGGTGCCACCATTTTCTTATAACCACTCACTCAGCTTCAGTCACTCAGCTTCCAGGGAATACCAGGGAATTTCCAGAATAGGACTAGATAGATTGTTTGGTGTCCTATCGGGTACAGGCATTGACAGCTATGACTCTCCATCCTAGTTTATTCAAATGGTCACCCATCTAGTACCGATCAAGTTTAACATTACTTAACTTTGGTGATCTACCAAGAACAAAAAAAAACAAAACAAAATGGATTTAATTTTTAAAACCAAGTTACTACCCCTCCTTCCATGCCGTAGATAGATGCATCAATAAGTCGAAGATACAAGATGTTTCTACCGTAATTTGGTATTTACATGTAACTGTATATAGGTGGAGGAAGTTTCTAGGGAATATCAAATTCAAAAGCGGTCTCCAGTCGTATGTATGTTTCAGTCAGGGAAAATACAGATGTTGGTTTTTGCAGGATGGTGTCGCCATTTTTTTTTACATACAGTGCCTGGTATTCCAAAATGTCACCTATCTAGAACTGACCAGGCTCAACATTGCTTAACTTCAGTGAGCTAATGAGAATGGGCGTGTGAATGTGATTAGACCGTATATAATTTTTCATTTAGATGATAATGTTAACAAAAAACATAGAAATTATGCAATTATAAAACTCTTGTGGACCTCGCTTGCTTTCTTGCATCTTGTCTTCAACGATCGGGTGATTCCATCTTTTAAAAAACGGAATGACAGGTGAATTTATATATATATATATATATATATATATATATATATATATATATACACACACACGCCTGATTGAATCTTGTCTTTGACGATTGGGTGTTCCATCTTTTTAAAAAGGTTTCAATTCTAACTGATGGCACCCAAAGTCGTATATATATTTTTTAGTTTTGATTTCACTAGCATATATTAGGTTCAATATAATAATCGATAGAGAATTGTCTCTATGAAAATAAATATGTAATCTGCATGAATTAAAATATCCTATTTAAGCGTATCTTACGACCAGGCAACGCTATTATTTTTTTTTTCTAATCAATCCTAAATTATATTTGCTAAACAGATAGCTATCACTAAAAATCAATTTTAAAATTTAAAGTATTTTCGATTTTTTTTTTTTTTAGAGGGAAGTGGGGTCGAAAGACGGAAAGAGAGGGGGAAGAGCTAGAGAGATGGGAGGGGAGGGAGATTACCTAATAATCTCTTTTTGGCAACATTGAAGTTGGAAGACAAATATGTTTATTTTTTGGCAGACAAACATTTCTTAAGTTGCAAAAAAAAAAAAAAAAAGAAGAAGAATTAAAAGAAAAGAAAAAAAATTCCTTCTAACATGACAGTGTTTCTCTTGGTACCTTTATCTTTGTCTCAGAAAAAACGCGGAGGCCCTGTCAGAGTAAAGATTAATCTCTAAGCAGGGTATTACTAACTCCAGTTTCAAGATGCTGATAAGGTTTTGATGGGCAAGCACTCACAAATTCCTTTGGAACTTGCCAATTTGGCAGCAGGGAGGGTAGAGGGGATTTGTTTTCTTCTTTTCCATTTTTTAGTTTCATATATTCTCAGAAGAAAATAAAACCCTTAGGAACGCCAGGATAAGTAAGTACTCCAGGGCTAAAAAGCCGACACAATCTTGTGTATGTAAAACAGGGAAATTAAAATAACTATAAAACTCAGGCATGAATATATATTTAGAATGGTTGTTTTGTTTGACGGCATATCAACCCTTTTAGCATTTTTAGTCATGTGCAAGTGACTCTATAAGTCACTCCGTCGGTCTGTCGGTAACACTTTTGTGCTTGGCTTTTTTGGTTAAGATCAAACGTCTGTTGTTAATAAATGCTGTTCTTTGCTTTTTAACCTTTTCTTGGCCCTCGGGCCGGGATCAAGTGTAGTATCTGTTCCGGCAGATACTGCAAGCAAAGACCATATGTGGGGGCAACCCCACATTTAAGACCTTGGTCAAGATCAGAGGAGAGAGAATCAGAGAGAACTTTGTCATTTACAGCCTTTGGTGTATGGCCATAGATGGTCGTGTCATCAGCATAGATGTCAACGAATGATTTCAGTATGTGTTTTGGGAGATCATTGATGTAGATCAGGAAGAGAGTTGGGCCCAGGGTTAAACCCATTGCTACACTTTATTCTATAGACAATAAATAACTCCCAATATAAACTATCTGAACAATATTACTGGATAGATAGATAAATAGATAGATAGACGGATCGATAATAACTAATTAAGTTTTAACACTGTTATTATCTAACACAATGATCAGGATAATCTCCTAGTATGGGCAACTCTTCATACAAATTGTCATTATCCAGCTCCCCTACTTCCCGGGGAGTTGTTCCCCATTTCCCCTTCACTCCTCACATTAAAAATCGACCTTGTGCCTAATTTGCTTGGTGGAGGAGCAAATAAATACCCTTTCTTGGCCTTCGGGCCAGAATCAAAGTGTAGTATCTGTTCCGGCAGATGCTGCACTTAAGATAATATGTACCAGTCAATGGAGGGGAAACCCTCTATACTGGGACAATTATTATTTTTGGTAACCAGAGTGCCCCCTTTTTGCCTACTTTTAGGGGAGCTGGTTTTTACCTCACATTAAAAACGGCCTTGTGCCTAATTTGCTCAGTGGGGGAGCAAATAAATACCATCTGTTCCGGCAGATGCTGCAAGCTATGACTAGCTAGGACTAGCTATGACTAGCAAAGACCGGATGTGGGGGCAACCCCACATGCCTGACCTTTAACCAGCTCCCATTTCCCACTTATCGGGAGCTGGTCCCCTTTTTCCCTTCCCCCTCCCTTCACTCCTCACATTAAAAATCGGCCTTGTGCCTAATTTGCTCGGTGGGGGAGCAAATAAATACCATCTGTTCTTACTACATGCTGTACTTATGTTTGTAACTTTTCCTTGGCCACATAGCTAATATAACGTTTCAAATTCCCTAAATCAAATAATTTTTGTGATATAAAGTAGGGGATCACTTTTCTGTATTAATTTAATGTAAAATGATCACCCACTTTACAACCAGTCAGTCTCAAAGCCGTTCAAGTCATTACCGAACTATCAGAAACTGAAGGTGGATATTGCTAGGTTGTGGAACAAGAAAACTTCCATCATGCCAATCATCATAGGTGCACTTGGCTCAATTCCAAATGATCTTGAGAAACAGTTGAACGGTTTGGGAATCAAGTTCAACATCACCATACTCCAGAAGTCAGTTCTGCTTGGCACCGCAAACATCCTATACCATGTGCTTTCCATCTAATTAACTTTGACGTAAAAGCCCGATCTTGAGTGGAAATAAAACAAAACAAAAAAAAAAAACGTTGTAAAGCGTCACAACACTGAACTTAACGAACATAATAATAATAATAATAATAGTAATAATAATAATAATAGTAATAATAATAATAATAATAATAATAATAATAATAGTAATAGTAATAATAATGATAATAGTAATAATAATAATAATAGTAATAATAATAATAATAATAGTAATAATAATAATAGTAATAATAATAATAATAATAATTATAGTAATAATAATAATAATAGTAATAATAATAATAATAATAATAATAATAATAATAATAGTAATAATAATAATAATAATAATAATAATAGTAGTAATAATAATAATAATAATAATAATAATAGTAATAATAATAATAATAATAGTAATAATAATAATAATAATGGACAAGCGCGAAGAGAACTGGGACCTTGGGGAGGCTTAGTGCCACTCAAATTCCAGCATAAACCAATCGCCACTGCCAGCGAGTAATCAATGGTAAGAGGCTGTTGCGATGACGCAAATTCATTTGCAGATGCTATCTAAGGAGGTGGAGAGAGCTGGACGTCTGGGGAGACTTGTTGTTACTCAGCTTCCAGGGAATACCACAGTTTTCCAATCTGATCGTTTGACTTGTGTGAAAGCTCCATGTGAGCCAATAATAATAATATGCACTGGAAAAAAGGTCAGAGGTTATATCAGCTGGAATATTGTGAGAACGGCATCCATAATGAGAAACGTGGTCTGAATAATCCAAGCAATAAAGAAAATCATATTTTATACATTTAATCTATTTTCTGTGTTCAAGGGAGAGCACTGTTGTAAAGGTTATGAATTTCTAAGATGCAGTTTTGCTTGTCAGCGTGAACATTAATGTTTTCATAAGTATTTCCTTCGTTTTACTCGTGACTTTAGTTGCTCTTCATCGCAAGTACTCAGACTGTCAATGAACTACAGCGAACAAACAGTGCAGATCAGGCAGTGGACGGTTGCGCAGAGATGGCGGGGGGGGGAGGATAGTTGCTGGCAAATAATGCGTAAATTGATAGCAGTTGTCTGAGGTCTCGCGGCTAATGAACTGAAATCCGGGAAGAAACGCTGTGACATTTATGGGGGAGGTGGGGGTAGCAAATAACAAAACCTTTTACACGTTTCGATACAGCATGCAGATTATGTTCAACTCAAAAAAGCTGTACCCCCCTCTCCCTTAACCCACATCCATAATGCGAAACAGCCACGCACAGATATCAGGGCCACCGACCCAGGTGTAGCTTTTGCAAAAAAAAAAAAAAAAAAAAAAAAAAATTGCAGGTATGAATTTCTGAAAGGTCTTACTTCATTCAGATAACATGTACCCTTTAGATCTACCCTTTAAGCAAATGGAAGCTAAATTAAAGGTTGGGAACGGAGATGGCTGGGATGCATTCAAGGGTGGTTGATTCTAAAGATCAAGCTTCTTTTTTCAGCCATATATTTGTCTGAGAACTCACACACACACACTATATATATATATATATATATATATATATATATATATATATATATATATATATACTAGTAGGGAGATCCGACGTTGCCCGGGATTGAATGATGATCAACGAATATTTCACACTCCTATATTTTTATTGTCATCGAAATCCGTGAAATCGCCCGGGAGGAAGCTTCACATGCCTCTATGCAGTAACTTAGTTCAAAATATATGATATTCTACATTGCACTCTAGAAAACCTACTGTTTCTTTTATACAATTATTTCTTATAAACTTCTTTTCCGTTAAAGAACAATTGAACATTAAGAAATTTATGTGAGGGGTTTGAACCTACAGACTACGTCATGCAAAAAAAAAAAAAAAATTTTAAAAGAACGTAAATTTTCAAGTCTTATAAAATTCTTTGCAGTTAATGAACAAAAAAAATTAGAAATTTACGTGCGGAGGTTGAACCTACAGACCATTTCATGCAAAAAAAAAACAACAAAAAAAAAAACCCACTATCAACTTACCCGAAGTTGAATTTTCACGGCCTGTTGTTTTATCATTGTTGCTCAGCGACGACATGGAAAAAATGGCTTTATGGATGATAGATAAATTAAAATAACGGTTTTGATTATCGATTATCGGGATGATATTCTGAGACAAAACTTAACTAAGATCACTCCCAGACTTATACACTAAAGTTCTGCAAATTTTAAAGAAAATCTGTTCAGACGTTTCAGAGTCTATAAGAAATAAAATCACAGCACACACACAAAATTGCATTTATATAATTGTAGAGATATAAGGCACTTTGTCTTCGTGTGTGTCGATTCATTCCCTATGAACCCAGAAACAGTTGAACCGATTTTTTTAAATTTCACACAAATGACAATGTTCTTAGTTTTGTATGGGAATGCCCCTGATAAGTATCGAAAATAAAAAAAAATCGGATCTAAGGAGAAACAGTCCGATTTTAACCAAAGTTAACACTCTGATAAACCTAACCATAACAGTAAGGAGGGGCTGGTATATAAAATCAACAGTAGGTTCTTTGATAAGTTGGGGGAGGTGTTCGAAATGAATGTTTCTGTTTAAAGCACGATTGAACCAAGATACTTGACTTTTGCATTTTAAACTTTAATTCAAGCCATTATATAAAAATAATTTCAATCAACAGTAGGTTCTTTACAGTGCAATGTTGATTACAATGGATTGCGGACTAAGTCACTGTGGGGAGGTTTTCTCCTGGTGTACCATTGTAAGTCCCTGACTAAAGCAGGCAATCAATGAATTTGATTGAGAAATGGGCAGTCTTACTAATTTCAATGATAATAAAAGTATTGGAAGTGTGGAACATTCGTTGATCCTTATTCACTCCCAAGCAACGTTGGGTCTCCCTGCTAGCATATATATATATATATATATATATATATGTATACTAGCCCAGGTGCCCGGCATTGTCCGGGTGTTTGGATCTGTATGTTGAGAAAAAAAAAAAAGAAGTGGTTGTAGGCAGACAGGCACGAACCCGTACCGTGAAGGAGGAAAAGAACATGAAAAAAAAATGTGACGTCTTTGTTGTTTCGCCCATCGCCAAACCGGAAGTGACGTAGGTTTAAATTAAGGCTAGTCAATCGAAAAGAGTGGATGGCTTCCGAAAACATCGGCGAAAAAGCGCCCAGTTGATTGAGGGTGAAGTGATTAATGCTTTTAGCCAATTTTTCCGTATTTGTCATCGGAAGAGTCGGCTTCACAACGATACCGATCTCGTGAAAATCTGTCGCCTGTCGAAAGTTTTAGGCAGACAAACATACCCACATATATACATACATTTAAACAAAAAGGTGAGATTTATATTATAGATTATATTGGACGCAATATATAGTAATGATATAAAAAGTAAAAAAGAAATAAAGACTCGTGCGTCACCACCGAAAACAAAACCTTCAGCTAACGACTTATTTTTGCCTCTATATGTATATATATGTATGTATACATATATGTTTATATATATATATATATATATATATATATATATATATATATATATGCACATAGTTATTTTGTTAGATTTTCAACCCAAACTTAAATATCAATCTGCCTGACATCTCAAAACTTGACTCAGCTTATTTTTTCATTTTGTTTACTTTCCAGCATGTTATTAGCATGAATATATTTTATTTCAATTCATGTTCTTTTTTTTTTTTTTTAACGAAAATAGTTCTTTCGGTCAATAAAACTGTTAGATTGAAGACGTTTTCCCTTATTAACTAAATCACATTAAAGAGAAGTGATCATGTGCAATTATGAGTTCTTTCCCTTGAATTATTTACAAAAATAACTATATGCATTAATTAAATCATGCCACTTTAAGCATCTCTATGTATAAGTGTTTTGTGTGTCTGTATGTGGGTGTGTGGCCGGCTTCAATAAAGTGTGAGATAGAATAAACACTGTTTTATCAATTCAGACGGTAACTCCTTGAAAACGTCAAATCTCCATTTGCAAAACAACTTAAAGTTGTAATGACTATCAATCCTCAACTTGAAAACCCTTTGTTTATACTCTGTGAATTCTTCACCCCATCTGAACTCCACAAATAAATAAATCTTAGACAAAAAAAGAAATGAAAGCGATTCCACTGCTTTTGCCCTTACTTTGAAAACCATTATTAATAATTAATCATTAGGTCGTTTGTGTGTTTATTTGGTTTGTGATGGTGGTGGTGGTAGTTAGTAGACGTTGATTAAATCGCAATAAGACCAGCTTCGTGTTAATAAAGCTGTTAGGAAGAGAGAAAGCGCATAGAGAAGATTGAAAGAGAGAAGGATTACAACAAACAGATAGATAGAGAGAGAGAGAGAGAGAGAGAGAGAGAGAGAGAGAGAGAGATTTAGAAACAAGGGGAGAAGTTGAAAACAATACTAATACTGAAATAGATAAAAACGACCATCAACAGTTTCCCCCATTCTCTATCTGTGCCTAAATCTAAATGCAAATTCCATGAACGAAGCCTTTTTTCCTAGAACTGCTTGCCTATGGAATTCTCTTCCGCTGGTCTGCTTTCCAGCTGACTACAATATGGTCGTCTAACAATCTCTAGAGAAACTATGAAGGAAATATTGCTTACCTTACAACGATAGAATCGTCAAACATTGTTGATTTTGGTCGACTGTGAGCAAACGCAGCACCCACTTTAACAACAACGTTCTCATTGATAAATATTCATGAAAAATGATAAATACGCTGCTTTTTGATATAGTCAACTCCTATTATCTATGGCAACTTCAATTCACAATTAACCAAAATTAATTTGTGAATTTTGTTAATGTTTGCCGAGACAACAACCAAATTTGGGCGACTTAAGCATTCAATGTAATTGTTTGTGGCAGTAGGAAGGCAGGCTCGAACCTATACCGTGAAGGAGGAAAAGAATGTGAAAAAACGTGACGTCTTTGCTGTTCCGACCACCGCCAAACCGGAAGTGACGTAGGTTTAAATTAAGACTAGACAATCAAAAAGAGGGGATGACTTTCGAAAATATAGGTGAAAAAAGCAACCCCTCCTTGTATAAACGTGTCCAGTTGAGAGTGAAGAAATTAATATTTTTAGTCAATTTTTCGGTATTTGTTGTCTGAAGAGTCGAGCTTCAAAACGATACTAATCTTGTGAAAATCCGTCGACTGTGTCAAAAGTTTTAGACAGACATGCAAACATACATACATACATTTATATATTGGTAGCTCAAATTTTCGACCCAAACCGATTAAAAAGCTTGCCCTATCTCTGAATACCCTTTATGTAAAATTTCAAATGTTTAGATCAGAAATTGTCTGAGTAATTCGGTAGAGATTGCAGAGGTCAATTTTTTAAACTTTGACCCCTTAAAATTTATTGTTTGGGGCTCAAATCAAGTTATTAAGTTAGATCCATGTTCAAGCAACCTATATCTAAAATTTCAAGTGTTTAGACCCAAAATTATCGGAGGAGTTTGGTAGAGTTCTCAAAGGTCAAATCGTTGAACTTTGACCCCTTAACCGTCAAATTTCTGTCCGAAAACCAATCACATCGATTTTCCCAAATCTCAGTACTCTGTATATCAAATTTCGAGTTTGTAAACTAAAAATTGACAGAGTTATTGCGTAGGTAAATGTACACAGACAGACAGATACACAAACAGACAGATACACAAACAGACAGATACACAGACACGTTCACTTTTATAGATATATAGTTAGATTAAGGAAAATTGATTTTATTAAATAGCTGAATGTTAGTTTAAGTTTCTAGCGAGAGAGTTGTTTTAAGTATTCTATTTAAGATTGTTATTTATCAACTTTAAATAACAATTATATTGATAATATATTTAATTTAATTTATTTGGAATTATTATTTCCGACATCGATTTTGTTTTAGAAACGGGTAGAGGTATTTAACCTGATGAGGTTTTTTTTGTATGTTCTAAAGTTTGAAAGAGAAAAATAAACTCTTCCCCACATAAAATAATTTGGTTATCGCAATAAGTTTCTATCGTGTAGACTGAAAGATATTTTGTTTTATTTTTAAATATTAAAAAATAAATAAATAAGTAAAACACTTACGAATAAACGAAAAGATCTCATTTGCTTGTTTTTATTATTCTTGAAAAGAATATATACAAACTCTTTAAACGTTCCTGGAATTGACCCCCTACAAAAAAAAAAAAAAAAAAAAAATGAAACCAGTCGAAAAGTTTTTTTATTTACGAAAACAAAAAAAAAAAGCCAGTGCAGAAAGTGCCTTTACAAAAAAACAAGTCAATAAAATGAATTCCATTTTGTTCAAAACGTGTTAATGTTTATAAACCTTATTATTTTTACATTGGGAAAAGTCGTTTGAAAATTAGCTTTTCCCTTTATTCGCATTGCAGGTTGGAGTCTGCGTACACGACTATTTTATTTATTTATTTTTTTTGGTCGCTCCGGCACTCGCTGCTATTTTTATTGAAACAAAGGTTATTTTAATTCATTTAGTTTTTATTTTATTTTATTTTTTTAGCGAGAGTGGGGTCCAGCGCAAGAGCAACAAAAAAAAAAAAGCTCAATATCTGGAGAATAGCTTCTTCTCTTTGTATCCATTCTGCCAAAATATCTGGTGGAGAGGGTATCATATACTTCTTTTTGGGGGGCGATTACATTTACATGTTTTTATCCGTTCTTTTATTTTGAAGTTGTTGTGGAGGTATCGACGTTGCCACTTTGAAAATGGTTAATATCCTTAATATACCAGGATGGTTCCAAATGGAACTTCATGTTGACCCGGCCATCGCCGGGTACCCATGCTAGTGTATATATATATATATATATATATATATATATATATATATATATATATATATATATATATATATATAGTCTTTTGATGAGAATGTATCCGTGAAGTAATGTTTTGGTTAATGTTTTTTTTTTCTCCCAAATAGCAGATAACCTTTGTACAACCTAATGATATTTTTCAGATAGAATTTTCTTTTGATATTGTTTGTCATGTAACGTGATGTTATGCACCCAGATGACCTCAGCTAGAAAGAGAAAGAACTGAAGAGTTGAAAAAGAAAAGAATGAAAAAAATGCAGAGAGAGAGAGAGAGAGAGAGAGAGAGAGAGACAGACAGACAGACAGACAGACAGACAGACAGAGAGTTAATGAAGACATAACGTAAATAAAAAAAAAATAAAATGTGAAGAAGGAAGAGAATAAAGAAATAAAAAAGAAAGAAAGAAACACTAAAGAAACAATAATCCGAAGA
>NC_136503.1:70013612-70056112 GCF_053919585.1 Euprymna scolopes
ATTCTCTCTTTTCACACCTTGAGCCTCGAGTTCTGTTGCCTTCACCTCGGCATGTGTATGTGGCTCTCGGCTGTTTTCCTCGACGGTCGCTTTCTCTTCTTCAAACGCATTCTTACGGCGTTCTTTCAAAACGAGATTATGACCGAACAAAACGTCTCTTGTTCATTTAGTCTCCGTCTCTCAGACAAAAAAGGATTTGTTCAAAATTTAATCAATTAGAAAATCAATTCAGAACAATGTTCAATAATACATGCCCTCATCGTTGAAAGCAGAAGAGCTGACGCGGAAGTGCTCTCTCCCTGATCTACACTGCGCATGCGCGCGCACACACACACACATATTAGCGATGGGACGATTCCAATATTTTTCCCCGATTCAGATACAATTACTTATTCTGTTTTAAATTTCCAATTCAGATTCTGTTTAAATCAATAAATAGTTTTCTATAAAGTAATGGAAAATTAAGTTTTAATCAAAGGTAAAAATAAAACAAGTAAAAGAATAATTTTTGGCATCAGAAAGAAGGCAAAAAAAAAAAATTCTGGTTCCGATACCCACCAAAAAGCTCCGATTTTTCATATTCACGATTCCGAGTAATTGTTCCAACACTATATATATATATATATATATATATATATATATATATATATATATATATATATATAAACTACTTCATTTACTCACATAAAATTAATATACGAAAGTATAGATTTATGCGTAAACTTTAAGTATTTACTTCAAAAGTGCTCAATACGTAGGTAGAGCTAGTTAGTAATTTATAAAATATATATGGCGATTAAGCTACACTGAATATTCGGCATTTCATCCACTCTAGGATTCGTCAGGCTTATGCGCAAATTCTGTGGTTGTTTCTCGTTTTTATATGGTCCTCTTCTGTTGAGGATTTTAGTTAGCCGATCAGCTTTCTAGTATCCACCGCGCCCCTTCCTATCAGCCAATGGGCATGCATTTTATTGAACAAAGGATCTGTTTTAGAACTAGGTTAGTGGTTTAAGGCAGACGATTTTCCTCCTCTTTTTTTTTTATATAAATATACATATGTGCACACAGATACATGCAGCACACATACATACATATATATATACATACATATATGTGTGATCGTTTATGTATATTCATGTTTGTTTAATTCATTTATTCGTTTATTTTCTATTGTTTTTGTTAGTTTTAAAGCTACTTTGTATCGCTATCATAGAGTAAGTTTTATTTTGTGAACATAGTTATTTGCTATTTCTCTTCTACAGTTTAATAGATTTTGGGGTTCTTAAAGTACAGGAGAGCAAATTTTTCATGAAGGCATAATTTACATGGGTCGTCTAAATGCCTACACATTGTAGCTTGTCTTATTATTTTCCATTCGACTACCAGCAAATGTCCGCTTTCTTTGAGTTCCCAGTATTTATTCGCTAGTGTTGTTTTTATATGGTGTTTTTTATTGTTGAATGTACTTTTGTGGTCATAGTATCGGGTTTTGAAATCTAAGGAAGTTATGCCTACATAATATTTCTTGTTATTCGGGTTTTCTTTCGCAAATATTGTTGCTTGATAAACTACGCTTTTTGTTAGACATTTATTTTGAACTGGGCAAAGTGTGCGGTGTCTATAGTTGCATTTATCTTGTTCGTTATTAGTATTTTTATTTATGGTATGGTTGTTCTTGTCCGGGGTTGGTTTGTTATTATTATTATTGTTGTTATTATTATTATTATTATTTCTGCTAGTGTTGGTTTTATTTTTGTCATGGTGTCTACTTTTTTTTATTGTTTATTTTGTTGTTGTTTACATTGTTTTTATTTAGTATTTTGTTATTATGTGCTTTAATTATCATCTCTAAATTTTTGCAACAACTGTAGGATAACTTTAAAGTATTTTTATTGAAGATTTTGTGTAAGGGGTTGGTTGCGGGAAAGTGTTTTTCAATAAGATCTAGAAATTTCTTGCCAAGTTTTGTTTTTAACATTTGATTGTATGGGGCCGTATACCAAATTATAGTTCTTTTTCTTCTATTTTTAATTTTATTATAGTTGTTGGTGTTTTGTTGCTTATATTTGATATCGATATTTTTGTATCCACTATTTTTTAGGGCTGTTTCGTAGATATTGGTTGACCTGTTAAATGCATTTTCATCGCTTGAGTTATTACTGAGTCTACTTACGATCGAGTTAGGAATGTGTTTTATAATTGATGGTGGGTGATTGGATTTAGGGTTTACGTAAATTGGAGTAGCGTTATCTTTTATGTATGGTTCATATGTGTTTTTATCTAAGTTTAACGTGACGTCCAGGAAGTTTGTTATTTTTATGTTAGCTTATACGTCTGCTTTTAGGCCTAATTTTTTATTTCCTTGTGTATGATTTTCTTAAAGTTTTCTCCCTTGACTTTGTTGGAGTTTTTTTTATTATAGCTAGTCCGTCATCTCTATATAGGCCGATATCCGTAGTATCGAATATGCTTGTGAGGGTATATAGAATGAATAATCCCACAAGATCTGATGCCTCTGCATAATCTCTGGCACCCATCACCAAATCAAACGAATTTTTCATTTTAGTTTTTATCCATTGGTTATTGTTATTTATTAGAACTGATGTTCTACATTTTTTAATGATGTTGATTTCTTCCGAGGATATATCAGTGTATGCCTCGGCAAATTCTAGGGCAATGTTAAAAAGTTCTTCGGATATCGAGGGATAAAAGTCTATGATGTCAAACTGTATAAATGTACATTTATCTTTGTTTTCTATATTTTTAAACCAGGTGATTGCTTCGGTAGTATTTGCCCACTGGTTTAGTTCTAGGTCTTGTTTGATTTGTTTGTTTACTCTAGAAAGTATAGTTTTGCTAATTCTACCTATTTCTGGTTTAGTTGGGTTTATCAGGCGGGTGCTGGGATTATTATTAAAGTCCTATTTGTGGTCTTTAAGCAGAATGTATGCCTCTCTAGGTTTCAATTTGCCAACTTTATCGCTAATTTTTAGTTTATCGGTAATTTGTTTACTTTCAGTATTCATTATATCTATGTAGTCGCATTCATTTGTGTCTAGTTTTTTGTAGTTTTTTGTAATGTTTTCTGTGATTAGTTTGTTATATTCTTGCTTATCTATTTTATAAAAGTTTCTGGTTTTATCTGCTTTTACAAAGATTTTATTAGAGTTGTTTATGTTTCTAACAATTTTGCGTGGTTTCCGTTGGAAATTGTTAGGTTGATTGTGGAATTCTAAGTTTTTAATTACGCTTAAAAGGTCATTTTCAAAGTTTATCAAAAGGTCTACTATATATATGATGACAAAAGTCTGTATTCCAAATTTCAAGATGTTGAACATCTTATTTTTTCTTCTAAGTACATTAACATTCACAATTCGTTGTGCAAAATCATTTATTTAATTGTTATATCAATCAATGAATCTATTCTGCACGTAACTCCTCAGAAGATATAGCACCTATCAATCCATTTAAAAAAAAATAATAAATAAGACGACTCCAATATTTTTCCCTGATTCCGAAACAATTACTGATTCCAATTCGTTTTAAATCATTAAATATCTTGCTATAGAGTTGTTTTTTTTCTGGGGTGGGTGGGGTGGGACAGATTATCGTAAATAGCTTAGTAATATGTGCGTACATTTGCGGAAATGTAACTATACACGTGTGGGTAGTAGGTGTCTATAGATATTAGTTTTATTGGCAGTTTAAAACGTATAAATATGTATTATTTTATTATTAATACAAGTAAAATAAAATAAAATTTTAGACAAAGGTAAAAATGAAACAATTAAAAGAATCGTTTGGGATATTGGAAAAAGATTTTTAAAATTTTCAATATCGATTCTGATATACCCAAAATTTCCGATTTTCCAATTCCGATTAATCGTTCTAACACTAATATATGTATGTGTGTGTGTGTGTGTGTGTATATTTAGACAGTATTCATTCCTTCAGGCATGTTTCAATTAATAGTATAGAAAATTCCTGTCTATATGTTTTGGCTTTGATCCTTTCTATTTTTTTAAATTAGTTTTCTTGCTTTTGGCAAGAACTGGCCGATGTGGCTGTCATATTCACTTTTGGTCAGAGTACTTTCAGATCCGTTCATTTATTTAAGCGTAGACAATAAAATCTTCCCATATTTGTTCATGGCAATATATCGATGGTTATAATACATATGAATAGCTAGACTGTACAAATTTTACAACTTTAGGTTTCCTTGAGGGGGGGGGACATATATATCGTTAGTTATCATTCCAAACCAAATGTATATAATTCACACTCATAGCATTTTATTCATATTTTTATGTAGTAAGTCTTACACTTGTTTCATTGAATAGAGGATGTCCACCAAACAACTCATTAAGAGACAGATTGTTCTTAAAAAAAAAACAGTTCGAGAATTTTTTTGTTCTCCCTCCTGGGATAAAAAAGGACATGGTGTTAAAAGGAAATGGAAAATATTTGGCTAAAAAATCATGAGAATAAAAGAAAATACCCTTCAAAAAAAAAAAAAAAAAAAAAAAAAGATTGAATTAAAAGCCAGAAACAGAGTTGATAATTATATACATATTAGTATATTAGTTACCCATATACAGCTGTCTTGTCATCTCACAACGAATTAGTGCAGCTAAACATAGCAAATGTATTAACTTGTCTATATATATATACTAGCAATCGGTGCCCGGCGTTGCCCAGGTGTTTTGAGGTTAATGCTGAGAAAAAAAAAAAAGGGTCAATTTTTTAAAACTTTGACCCCTATTATGACCTTTTAACATTTATTGTTTAGGGATCAAGTAAAGTTAATAAGATATAGATATAGATAGATAGAAGATAGATAGATAGATATAGATAGATAGATAGATATAGAAGATAGATAGATAGATAGATAGATATAGAAGATAGATATAGATAGATATAGATATAGATAGAAGATATAGATATAGATAGATAGATAGAAGATAGATAGATAGATATAGATAGATAGATAGATATAGATTGCGTAATATTTGCGTAGAAATGAAGAAAATCAAATTTACTGTGTATTTATCGTGTTGCCATAACAACGTGACGTAGCCAAGGACGGTAGTGGACGTGAGTGTGTGTGCGTGTGTGCGCGTGTTTTGTTTCGTATCTTATCAACTTCTTCGAATCTATGTGTACAGTAATACACACCCGTTTTTCGAGCTGAATAAATGTGTTACATTGAATAAAAACACGAAGTTTGGTAGAAAAGTAACTTATCTTGCCTTTGATAACATTTATTTGTTATATATTTGTTTTTTGACACCTTTTTCGAATCTATGTGTACAGTAATACAAACCCGAAATGAAAAGACCACGAGGGAACGCGTGTTTTACATAAAAATAAGTATTTTTAAATTTTATCTTTCTAGCTTTAAAAAAAGTTTAAAAATTTTATCAGCCGGCATAATTTATTTTTAAATATTGAAAAATTTCAGGAAAATTAATTTTTGCTAGATTTTCAAAACATTGTTTTCGTGTTGTGTACGTGTCTGCGCCTAGCAGAATGGCGGCCGTGGATGTCGTAGGTTGGATTGTAAGATTGTGTAAGATTCGTATTTTTTTAATTTGTAAATAAACAAGTTAGAAAAAAATTAAACCCTTCCAAGATGGACAATAAATAAAGCCATAATATTTTATGGTAAAATTAAGAGCCTACGAACCATAGTTTTTTAGGAGATGTGATTATTGGATTAACCAATCAGAAATCGTCTGTGGCACACACATCTGTTTTTTAGGGCTGTTTCGTAGATATTGGTTGACCTGTTAAATGCATTTTCATCGCTTGAGTTATTACTGAGTCTACTTACGATCGAGTTAGGAATGTGTTTTATAATTGATGGTGGGTGATTGGATTTAAGGTTTACGTAAATTGGAGTAGCGTTATCTTTTATGTATGGTTCATATGTGTTTTTATCTAAGTTTAACGTGACGTCCAGGAAGTTTGTTATTTTTATGTTAGCTTATACGTCTGCTTTTAGGCCTAATTTTTTATTTCCTTGTGTATGATTTTCTTAAAGTTTTCTCCCTTGACTTTGTTGGAGTTTTTTTTATTATAGCTAGTCCGTCATCTCTATATAGGCCGATATCCGTAGTATCGAATATGCTTGTGAGGGTATATAGAATGAATAATCCCACAAGATCTGATGCCTCTGCATAATCTCTGGCACCCATCACCAAATCAAACGAATTTTTCATTTTAGTTTTTATCCATTGGTTATTGTTATTTATTAGAACTGATGTTCTACATTTTTTAATGATGTTGATTTCTTCCGAGGATATATCAGTGTATGCCTCGGCAAATTCTAGGGCAATGTTAAAAAGTTCTTCGGATATCGAGGGATAAAAGTCTATGATGTCAAACTGTATAAATGTACATTTATCTTTGTTTTCTATATTTTTAAACCAGGTGATTGCTTCGGTAGTATTTGCCCACTGGTTTAGTTCTAGGTCTTGTTTGATTTGTTTGTTTACTCTAGAAAGTATAGTTTTGCTAATTCTACCTATTTCTGGTTTAGTTGGGTTTATCAGGCGGGTGCTGGGATTATTATTAAAGTCCTATTTGTGGTCTTTAAGCAGAATGTATGCCTCTCTAGGTTTCAATTTGCCAACTTTATCGCTAATTTTTAGTTTATCGGTAATTTGTTTACTTTCAGTATTCATTATATCTATGTAGTCGCATTCATTTGTGTCTAGTTTTTTGTAGTTTTTTGTAATGTTTTCTGTGATTAGTTTGTTATATTCTTGCTTATCTATTTTATAAAAGTTTCTGGTTTTATCTGCTTTTACAAAGATTTTATTAGAGTTGTTTATGTTTCTAACAATTTTGCGTGGTTTCCGTTGGAAATTGTTAGGTTGATTGTGGAATTCTAAGTTTTTAATTACGCTTAAAAGGTCATTTTCAAAGTTTATCAAAAGGTCTACTATATATATGATGACAAAAGTCTGTATTCCAAATTTCAAGATGTTGAACATCTTATTTTTTCTTCTAAGTACATTAACATTCACAATTCGTTGTGCAAAATCATTTATTTAATTGTTATATCAATCAATGAATCTATTCTGCACGTAACTCCTCAGAAGATATAGCACCTATCAATCCATTTAAAAAAAAATAATAAATAAGACGACTCCAATATTTTTCCCTGATTCCGAAACAATTACTGATTCCAATTCGTTTTAAATCATTAAATATCTTGCTATAGAGTTGTTTTTTTTCTGGGGTGGGTGGGGTGGGACAGATTATCGTAAATAGCTTAGTAATATGTGCGTACATTTGCGGAAATGTAACTATACACGTGTGGGTAGTAGGTGTCTATAGATATTAGTTTTATTGGCAGTTTAAAACGTATAAATATGTATTATTTTATTATTAATACAAGTAAAATAAAATAAAATTTTAGACAAAGGTAAAAATGAAACAATTAAAAGAATCGTTTGGGATATTGGAAAAAGATTTTTAAAATTTTCAATATCGATTCTGATATACCCAAAATTTCCGATTTTCCAATTCCGATTAATCGTTCTAACACTAATATATGTATGTGTGTGTGTGTGTGTGTGTATATTTAGACAGTATTCATTCCTTCAGGCATGTTTCAATTAATAGTATAGAAAATTCCTGTCTATATGTTTTGGCTTTGATCCTTTCTATTTTTTTAAATTAGTTTTCTTGCTTTTGGCAAGAACTGGCCGATGTGGCTGTCATATTCACTTTTGGTCAGAGTACTTTCAGATCCGTTCATTTATTTAAGCGTAGACAATAAAATCTTCCCATATTTGTTCATGGCAATATATCGATGGTTATAATACATATGAATAGCTAGACTGTACAAATTTTACAACTTTAGGTTTCCTTGAGGGGGGGGGACATATATATCGTTAGTTATCATTCCAAACCAAATGTATATAATTCACACTCATAGCATTTTATTCATATTTTTATGTAGTAAGTCTTACACTTGTTTCATTGAATAGAGGATGTCCACCAAACAACTCATTAAGAGACAGATTGTTCTTAAAAAAAAAACAGTTCGAGAATTTTTTTGTTCTCCCTCCTGGGATAAAAAAGGACATGGTGTTAAAAGGAAATGGAAAATATTTGGCTAAAAAATCATGAGAATAAAAGAAAATACCCTTCAAAAAAAAATTAAAAAAAAAAAAAAAGATTGAATTAAAAGCCAGAAACAGAGTCGATAATTATATACATATTAGTATATTAGTTACCCATATACAGCTGTCTTGTCATCTCACAACGAATTAGTGCAGCTAAACATAGCAAATGTATTAACTTGTCTATATATATATATATATATATATATATATATATATATATATATATATATAACAAATAAATGACAAAAATTTATATTCCAAATTTCTTGATGTTGACCATCTTACAATTTATTCCTTCAATTCCATTGACACCTACAATTCTTGACAGTAACTGTTTCGTAGCGCAAGATCATTCATTTAATTATTATAGCAATCAATGAATCTATTTTGCCCTTGACTCATCAGAAGAAATAGCAACTATCAATCTTTTGTCATTTATTTGTTATGTGCTTTGTAATAACATTGAGCTTCTTAAATTAAGGATTTGTATCTATAAAAAGTGAAATATAATTGAAAAAAAAAAAAAAAAAAAAAAATTATATTTCCACAGAAATATAAAATACCCGTCCCAGAATGGGTAAAATTAATTTCCAGAACAGAACAGTTTTACCCCACTTTTAGGTTCTCTTACGCAAGATTAAAATGACATGCCGCGTATCTTTCCAATTTTGATAAAAATCCATTACACCATTCTGATTCTAGAAAATGTCTGAAATTTAATGCTTCAGAGAACTTGCTTTATTAGTGTCTAATGTCTAGGGCTATGACAAGAGAATATTTTTTCATTATTTTGACTCTCGAGTATATATCGGTTAATATCTTATATGTTTTTATATAGAGTGATGTGATTCTCAATTGATTAACAATGTTTAACTGTGTCGGATATATACTCGAGAGTCAAAACGATAAGAAAGTCTATTGTCATAGCCCTACTAATGACTATGGATCAAATTCAATGCTTATAAACATAACTTTATTATACGTTAATTTGTTTATAAAACAAATTAAAGTATAAAGTTATGTTTTCAGATTAAAAAAAAATTGGGGGGGGGGGATAGAACAGATACTACATTTTGGATGATTTATTCGCAAAAAATATTAAAAACTTACATTTCTTGGAGGCGATACACTTTGCAAAAATGAAGACAGCCAGAGAGACACACAGTGAGTTTTATGAATTGGGTCAAGTGTAAGACGTTTTTCAGATTCAGTTTAGTCAAATTCTGAAGATTGTAAATCGGACACTATTTCAATCATATCATGTTGTCCTGTTTATGTTATGAGCTGATTAAAAATGGTGAATGGAATAGACAAAGGTGGTAATGTTTAAAAATGTCGTTTCTTGCATTTTGGATTCAAACTTTTCCTATATAGTCGTATGTGATTTTTTTTTTTTCTGAGTACTTTAGGCAATAAAAAGGTATTGACTATCTGAAGATGTGTAACATTGAATCCTGCTTCTATTAAATTGGTTGTCGGGTTGTATTTAGAGAATAAAAGAAACAATAAAATCCGCCTAGCATCAATTCAGTATTCATAGCAAGAAAAAAATTATTATTATTATTATTATTACTATTATTATTATTAATAATAATATTATTATTATTATTAATATTATTATTATTAATAATAATAATAATAATAATAATAATAATTTATTTTATTTTTTTTTTTTAAGCGATTGGAATCAAATTTCTCTGCTAGACCTCGCTCTCTGCAATAAAAGAGAAGAGGTTAACTGCTGCATTTCCTATGCATATATTCATAAAATATACAAAAAAAGAAGGGGAAATTATTTTGGATTTTCTTTCAATTTATTCAATATATTTAAAAAAAAAAAAAAGAAAAAGAAAAAAGATTGCTTTAGAAAAAGTCTTAAAATAAAAAATTTACAAGAAAATTATTCAATAAAGAAACCAAAATGGTGACCTTTTTTTTTCTTTTTTCTTTTTGAACTCTTCTTAAAAAGAGACAATCTTTCATGTTTCTCATTTTCTTTTTCAACTCTGAAAATAGCAACCATCTTTTGTATGGCATGAGACCCATGGTTTCTATTACACAGAGATTTATTGACTTAAAATTGTAATATCTGTCGGGGGTTTCATATATAATATAGAAAATATTTTTAAAAAAGTACATTTTAAACAAATTATTCTGAAGGTGATCAAATGTGTGTGTATGGTAGGGGAGCGAGATGGGAAAAGGGGGGGTGTTAGTCATCGTTGGTCTAAGGTGATAAAAATGTCTATTTTACTCTTAAGGGAATCATCTCAGTCACCACAATACCACATTTACTCTAAGTTGGAGATATCTTAAGTTTAAGATATCTCCAAATTTGTTGGAATTTTTTTTAATCATATTATGTACAAAAATTCATTGGAATAACATAGGGAGTAGGGAAAAAACAAACAAAAAAAAATTTGGCTAGTAAGACCCTCCTAAAGACCTTATTTGAATATATATCATTTGAAATCAAAAATTAAAAATTCCGCAATCTAAACCTAATATAACCGTATAAGTAACTTGTTTAGTCGTCTTACGCCTGGCAAGTTCCAATTTTCCAAAAAAAATTTGGCCTGTTATATCCATTTTTGTATATATAGGATGTCTCAAAAACACAGTGAGTTGTGATAAAATCTTTACCTATGAACATAGTCAAATGAATGAACTTTTCTTCCCCCCCCATCGTCATTTTATTTTTATTTTCACTTAATTAATTTTATTACTATATATATATATATATATATATATATATATATATATATATATATATATATATATATATATACAGGGTGTTCCAATTAAATGTATACACTCTTTAAATTATCTCAACCTGCTACATGAATACGATACGCTATTCCACGTTCCCAAAAGATGTTTATGAATAAAGAATGGCACTTCCAGCAGGATGAAGCACTTCCCCACTATCATCATGACGTAAGAGCATATCTTGATAGGCATCTGCAAAACAGATAGTTAGGATGAAGGGGAAGTATCGAGTACCGTCCACGCTCACCGGATTTGACCCCCCCCCCTGGATTTTTTAGAGGATTGCATGTTAAACACAGGATTCACACCACAAAACGAGCTACAATGAATGAGTTGAAAGCAACCATTGAAAGAAGTGTCAATATGCCAATTGAACTGATTAGAAACGTTTTTGGTTCAATCAGTGAGCATTATCAGCTGTTCATGGACCACAATGGCCAATAATTTGAACACTTTCGATAATTAGCTTGTTTCTATATTTGTTCACAGTATTTTGATGTATGAAACTTTTTTTTCTTATAATAAATGTTGGTTTTATGGTCATTTAAAGAGTGCATACATTTTATTGGGACACCCTGTATATGCTTTATTGAAAAATATCGAATGAAATATATACCTACTTTATTAAAAATAAATAAATGCTGCAACTGAAGATTCACTTTTCATTCGCTTGTATACTTTTTTTTTTATTATTACTCTTTTTTTTAATTCTTTTTTTTTTTTTAATTATTCTTTTTTTTAATTCTTCTTTTTTTTATTACTCTTTTATTTTTAATTCTTTTTTTTTTTTTTTAAATTATTCTGCTCGATTTTGATCATATAATTTTGAATGCTTAGCAAGGATGCATCAAGTCCTATTTTTTGAGTTTTTATGACTCAACCAAGGATTGAACCCAGTCTGTGAGTCCAGGAATCTCCAGAGTTTTCAAATGGGGTAGGGGACATATTGCTGACTTATCAGAACTACGCAGGCCAAAAAAATGTTTAAAAATAACTTGGACGTGTTTTATATGATTTTTAGTGAAACTGGTTCACCAAAAGCTCAACCTTTTAATCATTTTCTGAACAAAAAAGAAAAAAAATAACACTACACTGTTTTCACACATTTCCATTTTAAAAAATTTTTCCTGAATATTTTTACGTTTTAACCCTTGGGCTACGATGGTATTTTTACACACATTGATGGTATTTTTACACACATAGGTGTGAATTTTTTCACATTACATAAAATTAAGTCTAGGGTCTTGGAAAAAGAATGTGTTTATCAAAAAACAATACAAACATTCAAACATGGGTTTCAAGCATGGATTTCCTTCACTGATTAATGCAGTTAGGGCAAAGAAGACTTCCATAGTCCTTGAAGACACCATTGTTGCAGTTGTTTGTAATAGAAAAAACCAGGTGTTAAAAAATTAACAGCCAGCATAGCCTAAGGGTTAATGAGAGCTCCGTGGGCCGGATTAAAGACTTTGATGGGCCAGATATGGCTCACAGGTAGTAGTTTGGATACCCCTGTCTTAGTCCATTAGCGAACACTCTTACCATTAAACTTAATGTGCTGATTTATTTATTACTAAGTAATAATTTTGACTTATAAAAAACTATTGAAATATACATTTATATACATCTACATTATGTATGTTTTCAGACAGGCAACAATATAAAAAAATATTAAAAAGATTTATTTTTTTGTTTGCAACAACAGTGTTTCTCTCTCTCTCTCTCTCTCTGATGGTGAAAAATGTAATAATGCATTAGTGTTTTGTCCAAAAAATATTTTATATTTTTAGAAAATATACAATAGACTGTCAGAACAATAGTTGCATATCTGATATACAAGCATTATATATATATATATATATATATATATATATATATATATAAAAATAATGAAAATGAACAAAAAATTTATATTCCAATGTGATGAAAATATTTTATTAAATGTATCAACATTTGGTCTTTATTTCAAGACTTTTTTATGATGATTGATTTGTGTGTTATTTCTCCCAATCAATCATCCTGAAGGAAAATTAAACACGGAATGTTTACGAATATATAAATAATTTGAATGCTTCCTGTTTCATTTTTCCATATATACACTGCCGGCAAAAAGAAAGTCTGCACTTGAAATTTCTTCAAAAACTACAAATTTAAGCTAAATTTAATGTAACTCTTTAAACAACCTATACTTCATTTGATTCGCCTTTTATTCCTCTATAATCTTACCTGTTCATATTTGACTTTTAATTGAAATATTCTAGTGTTCACGTCAATTTAAAAAAAATAACTTCAAATTGAGGAGGCAAAAAGAAAGTCCGCAGCAACCAAATTCACTTAAACCAGCTTGAATTATCGCCCCCTAAATCAGTTTAAAATATCCATCAACAGGCAACAAAGCATCTCTAATCGTAATTTTTGTTGTTCCAGGTTATACAACGTAACATTTGGTCCATATGCTACAACTTTCTCTTAGTGATCGTCAGGAGCTCATTAATCTCCACCTTTCTGGTTTATCCAATCGAGAAATCGGCTGCAGATTGAAATGTGATGAGAAAACAGTACGAAAGACTGTGCAAAAGCATCAAAACACAGGCAGTGTTCATGATGCTCTTAAATCTGGTCGTACTAGACAATGCTATCAAGATTCGCAGCCTAAGAAACAGATTTGAAACGGCTCCCCAAATCCAACAACAGTGCAATCGTGTTAAAAAATGCTCTCTTACTACTGTCAAGAACAGATTAAAGGAATTTAATTTGCGAGGATATGTTGCAAGACACAAGCCATAGATTTCTGTAAAGAACAGAAAGCGCCGTCTGGACTTTGTCAGATGCAATGAAGATCATGACTCTTCATATTGGTCAAAAGTGCTTTTTAGTGATGAAAGCAAGTTCAATAGACTAGGTAGTGATGGTAGGCAGTACATCAGTCGGAGGAAAGATGAAGAATTTAATCCTAGGTGTTCAGTTTCAACACTGCAAGGTGGTGGAGGTTCAGTTTTGGTGTGGGGCATTATTAGTACCAATGGTTCATGGCTTATAGTTCGCTTGCAAGGTTGAATTAATTCGATCAAATACAGTAATATGTTGACTGAGCATTTTCTACCCTACTTTGGTCAAAATTTGGATGATAATTCCATCTTCATGCAGGATAATGCTCCCATTCACACAGTTGGCAATGTCAAGAGGTTCCTGGAAGAGTATGATATTCCATGTTTGGATTGGCCTGCACAATCTCCAGACCTCAATCCTATCGAAAACGCATGGCATTACATCAAGCAACAACTACGCAATGATAAAATTTCAAATTTGGAAGAACTTTGGACGAAAATAAAAGAAAATTGGGATGCCCTTTCCCTGGAGTATTGCTGCAGTCTAATTCAAGGAATCGTCAAAAGATTGCAGGCTGTCAAATTGCAGAAGAGCTATGCTACTAAATATAAACTAGTTCATTGTGTTCCTGTTGTATTTATGTTGCATTAATGTCCTAAAGTTACATTTAAATAACAATTTTCTATTGTGCGGACTTTCTTTTTGCCTCCTCAATTTGAAGTTATTTTTTTAAATTGATGTGAACACTAGAATATTTCAATTAAAAGTTAAATATGAACAGGTAAAATTATAGAAGAATAAAAGGCCAATCAAATGAGGTATAGTTTGTTTAAACAGTTTCATGAAATTTTGCTTAAATTTGCAGTTTTTGAAAAAATTACACGTGCATACTTTCTTTTTGCCGCCTGTATATATATATATATATATTTTTACATGGAGTTCACCACCTATCAAGGCCCAATGGCCACTCGGGGATAAGGGTTATTGTGTGTACAGTAATCAATGGGATAGTGTAGCAATAGTATTGGAGAACTGATAAGGTGTCATAACTTAGGGGGGGGGGCGGTTCATCAGGAATTTGTTTGTGTTGGACTTGAAGACATCCAGGTTGAAGTCGGGAGGGAAACAGGCCAGCGGAACAGAGTTCCACAGGCGTGCAGTTCTAAGAAAGAAACTTTGTTCGTGGAATCTACATTTTGATTTAGGCACAGATAAGGAGTGGGGAAAATTATTGACGGTGGTTTCAGCTAGTCGGGTGTTTTTTGAAAAAGATTGGCGAGGGAGGGGACCAGAGAATGGAGCTCAGACGAGCACTTGCCATGGAAATAACGATAGAACAAAGACAGGCTCGCTACGTCTCTTCTGTGGGAAAGAGGTTGCAGGGAAGAGAAAAGGGCACCCCCCCACCAAGCCACAAAGTTTATTTTGTACTCTGTCAAGGCAGGATAGGCTGCTTTCAGCAGCTCCTGCTTTTTGTGGAGATATTCTTTATTCGCTTATATTTCCTTTTTATATATACCAATCTTTATTGAAGAAGCTCAATGTAATTACAGAGCATATAAAAATAAATGACAAAAATCTATATTCCAAATTTCATGATGTTGGCCATCTTACAATTTATTCCTTTAATTCAGGCGACACTTACAGTTCTTAGCAGTATCTGTTTCGTAGCACAAAATCAATCACTTAATCAATTAATGAATCTATTTTGCCCTTACCTCATCAGCAGAAAGGAAATAAAATGCATTTGAACATGATTAAAAAATCCGAAAAGAAATTGCAAATACCTTATAGTTTTCTTTCATTACGCCATTCTGAATTTTAGAAATATATATACATATATACATATATATATATATATATATATACTAGCAATCGGTGCCCGGCGTTGCCCAGGTGTTTTGAGGTTAATGCTGAGAAAAAAAAACGGTCAATTTTTTAAACTTTGACCCCTATTATGACTTCTTAACATTTATTGTTTAGGGATTAAGTATAGGTAATAAGTTAGATCCATGTCCAAGGAATCTATATCTAAAATATCACGTGTTTAGACCCAAAATTGTAGGAGGAGTTTGGTAGAGTTCTCAAAGGTCAAATCGTTTGATAGCGAGGCCAAATTTCGCGAATTTGGCCTTTTTTTAAAGCAGTTTGGCCTTTAAAATTTATGTTTGGCCTTTTTCTTCACCGATGAAATCTGGGGACGCAACGGAAATTTTCGGCTAAAAGATGTTGTTACTATGCACATCTATTTATTGAAATACAATTTGTGGCAAAATTTCAGGAAAAACTAATGGATGGTTCTCTCGCAATAGTCCGGACAATTCGCTAAATTATCTCGTCAAAACCTTAAATCTCGAATTTTTGTGCATTTTTTTTCGGGGGGGGGGGGGGCTAATTTGGCATAATAGTGTCCATTTAATAGTATTATCTTGAAAAAATAAAAAAATAAGGAAAATTACCAAAAAAAAAACAAACAAGAACAACAAAAGTGTGCCGTATTTTTAAAAGTTTTATTGCGTTGTTTTTATTTGCTTTTTTTATTTCATCGGTGAAGAAAAAGGCCAAACAGAAATTTGAAGGCCAAACTGCTTTAAAAAAAGGCCAAATTCGCGAAATTTGGCCTCGCTATAAAAAAAAAAATGGGGAAATCCCCCTACTTGAACTTTCTGTTTAATTAATAATGACTCGCTTGTAGCGTTGATTTTTTTCTTTTTTCGCTATAAAAAAATAACTACTTGATGAAATTACGTGATTTTTTCTGTAGGAAAACTTTATCCCATGACGAGTACGTACAATATATATTTTTTTAAATATTTCCATTTTTTAATGTCAATGGAAAACTGCACAAGTAACCAAACCCGAAATGTAAAGACCATGAGTGAACGCGCGTTTTTTTTTTTAGTTTAGTTTCATAATGGCGGCCGTGATGTCGGAGGTTCGATTGTTAGATTGTAGTTTCGTATTTTTTTAATTTGTAAATCGCAAGTTAGGAAAAAATTAAACCCTTCCAAGATGGACAATAAATAAAGCCATAATATTTTATGGTAAAGGTAAGAGCGTAGAAACCATTGTTTTTTAGGAGATGTGATTATTGGATTAACCAATCAGAAATCGTCTGTGGCACACACATCTCTGTTTTTATAGATATATAGATAGATAGATATAGATATATATATATATATATATATATATATATATATATATGTGTGTGTGTGTGTGTGTGTGTGTGTGTTATATATAAATAAAAGTCTGAATAATCCAAATAATGAAAAAAAGAAACTGTATTGTTATATCAATATGAACTCAAGAGTTTTGGGGAAAAACATTGGGCAAAATTTTTAGGTGCATCTTTCCAAATTTGGGAACCTAATGGTAGAATTTGGGAACTTATATAGAATTCCAGACAGAATCTTTTATTTAATCCACAAAAGCAGATTGTTTTGCTTCCGGTATGCATGACCAGGTAGACGTGTTAATTATTATATTCTTCTTAGCTACTATTGCCTCTAATAAGGATTGAACCATCAACCTTCAGAAGACGTTCACGTAGAACTAATTGTTAACCGATGTCTGTAACCACTGTACCATGGGTCTATAATAACTAAGAATAATATAATACTCCCACGCAAAGAGAGATAAACATAACACTCAAACCAGGGTTTTCTGCAACCCCAAAGCCACCACAGTCTAGATCAGTGTTTCTCAACTTTTTTTACTATTGTAAACTTTTTCAAATAGTGATGTCTCAAGGAACCCCTACATAAGAAAATATTTTATAATTTTATTTATTTTCTCCTTCATAATGTTGTGACGTAGTAGTTGCATGTCAACACTCAGGACCAACACGCTGTATTGAAATAACAGGCATTTATTTACAGGTACTTCCAGAAAAAAAAGCCTTATCTCTTGTTCAAAAGTCTTCTCATACTCCAATGTGCTTTACAAGACTCTGCCGTGTCGAACGTGTGCTACACTGTATTTTTCTAGCCATGTTTAGGACACGTAATTCCCTGTTGCTCTTGGGCCACGTGTGTAACACGTCTATTTTTGTTTTTCTCGGACCACGATTTTCTCTTTTTTATAATCTTTTTCTTCTCTTATCCCTTGCTGTGAAGTAACCTCATATATGGCTCAGTCATTTGCTTACGTTGGCTGTTGTACAACTTCTCCTGCTACCATATGCACATCTGCGCTCTATTACAATGCAAGCAATATTTTTTTGTTTCATAAAGTGAACATCGTCTTCCTGAAATTTATTAACAATTCGGAAAAAAAAAAAAAAAAAAAAAAATCAACATATTTTTTCCTGACAACTAGCTCAAACATGTAATAACTGGTTTGTTTTTCCAGTATATTCACGATTCAAAAATAATTAAAATTGTAAAGGCAGTCGCAATTAAAATAATATAAACAGAAATATAAAAATGAAATGTGCTTCTTTAACGTGACACATATTATTTATTAGTATCTCCTCAAAGAACTCTTAGCAAGCACTTTTTTTTTTTTACACAGTGATCACCACTTATCAAGGCCCGGAAGCCACCCAGGGATAAGGGTTATTGCAAGTACATTACGTTAGTGTGGAGATTTGATGAAGTGTTTACTTAAGGGGGCGGTTCATTAGGAATTTGTTAACATTGGACTTGAAGACATCCTTAAGGAACCCTAGGGTTCCGTGGATCCCTGGTTGAGAAATCCTGGCTCTATGTATATACAGAGAGAGAGAGAGAGAGAGAGAGAGAGAGAGAGAGAGATGATAAAGGAACAAAGCAAGTTATATGTCTATCAACGTTTCATCATTATATATACACACACACGCATATCATTCATATATATATATACACACACATTTCATTAAAGAGCAGAGACAACTCTTGTTTGTTTCTCTTACAATCCATTTTTTCTTTTTGACGTGCTAGTTTCCGAACATTCTGTTTGAATGTAAAAAGAAATCTGCCGTGAACGTTTTCAACCTCCATAAGTCGTCCTCAGGCGAGTGATATAAAAATAATAAAAACAAGGTAATGAATTGAATGGAAAGACCATTAAAATTAATTAAAATACTTAAAAGCACTTTAGTGTGCCATCCGCTTTATATTAAGCTTGATTAATGGTTGTTTTTTATTAATACGGATTAACAAGGCTTCAATAATCGGGAGGCATACATCACAGTGTGAGACCGCTAAAATGGCAGTATTTTTTATTAGTATGTCTCTAAATTCGGTTTTGGGGGTGTTGTATACTGTGAGGTGCTGATAAATGGAGCTATTTGGGGAAGATAGGTGACATGCTAGTCGACGATAAATGCTGGTTCGAGTCCTCCTGATGTACGTGTTATTTTTGGAGACACATGGGGCATTAAAAAATGTACACAGCATTCCTAGTTTTAAGCATACTGTTGCTGGATGTAAGGTTATTGTTTATTAATAATTGGCTTGTTTTTAATTTTTTGTAATCGTCTATATTATAAATCTCACCTGTCTGCTTAAATGTATGTATGTATGTTTGTATGTCTACCTAAAACTTTCGACAGAGGCGACGGATTTTCACGAGATCGGTATCCTTTTGAAGCTCGACCCTTTGGACAACAAATATTGAAAAATTGGCTAAAATCATTAATTTCTTCACTCTCAATCAAGGGGGTCACATTTTTTGTCGATATTTTCACAAGTCATTCCCACTTTTTGATTGACTAGCCTTAATTTAAATCTTTGTCACTTCTGGTTTGGGAATGGGCGCAACAGCAAAGACGTCACACTTTTTTTTTCATGTTCTTTTCCTTCTTCACGGTACGGGTTCAAGCCTGCCTGCCTGCTACCACGTTTTTTTGCTTAACACACGCCTCCAAACACCTGGGCAACGCCAGGCACCCATGCTAGTATATATATATATATATATGCTTAATAACCCAGTCTAGTAAATAATAAATCTTATTTTAGAGTTGTTTTCCATTTGAGAAATATGTTTGTGTATGATATTTTTTATTATTTTTTCATCTATTTCATAATTCGCATGCATTTGGTTATAATAAAATATGTTCATATTATTATTATTATTATTATTATTATTATTATTATTAGTGTTTTTATTAATGGCGGTTAAAGTGTGTTAATTAATGTTTTTATTAATGGCGATTAAAGTGTGTTTAATCTGCTGGTCTACGATGTAATTTGGAAAGTTGTTATTAATCAGGGTTTGTTTTATGTTAGAAATTGCCTTATAGAATATTTCATTAGTGGAAGAACTACGTTTGGCTCTGTAGATGAGATTTTTTACCATAGCCATTTTATATCTATTGGGACATTCACTTTTATAATTGAGGAAACATAATTCTTTACTGGAAGTTTTTTTTGTATGGATAGATAATAAATTTATCAGTGTCAACTTTAGTTTCTATATCGAGGAAGGAAATATTGTTATTTATATTTATTTTATGCATGAAATTTAGTACGGAATTATTTTTAGATGCAGTTCTAATTTTTGTTAGTTCATCTAGATTTTTCGTTAATAGAAGTATATTGTGGACGTACCTAACGCAGATGGATGGTTTAGGTATGATATTAAAGACTTTAGTTTCTAGGTTGGTCATATAAAATTCGGAAAACAACGGGTCTAGAGCAGAGCCCATTGAAACGCCGTCAACCTGGATATATAGGGTGCCATAGAGACTATAGAAAGGGACTTCAGTGGTACAGGAAATTAATCACTTGCCGGAGGATGACTTTTACATCGGACAGAATGTTCGGAAACTAGTCCATAAGAAAGAAAAACTGGATTGTAAGAGAAAAAAAACAAGAGTTATCTCTGCTCTTCAATGAAACGTGCATAAAGGAGAAAATGATGCCCAAATATACTAATATATATACACACACACATATACAATATATATATATATATATATATATATATATTAAGTAATGTGATTTATAATTTAAAAATTTAAAAAAAATTTTTTAAATTTAAAAATCAAATTATATATATACACCCACACACATGCATATATATATACACACACATGCATATATATATTCACACACATGTATACATTATATACACATACAATACACACACATATATTTATCTATAGATGATGAGATGGAATTTTCACTGTTGGCTGAGGCATGGTCCGTACAGTCATGTGTAGTCCTAATACGTTAACCCTCCCAGGCTTTACCTTCTCACATTTTGAAAAAGGTTAGTCCACCACTAATCACTAGAGGAACCACTACTGGAGATTGTCGACGGAGCTAACTACACAGTTTTTGTAGGTCAGAGTGCTGGCTTTTCAAATCCTATTTTCCTGACCGTGGATTACATCTTTCCGCCGTGGGACAGAGATCAACATTCCACCTAGTCATGGCTGATGGAACAAAATCAATCTACTCTTGTGAATTAAATAGAGCATTGAGTTTCGACATTTTGTATGGATTTTTGAGTTTGACAAAAAGATTCCTAAGTTTAAAAAAAAAAAAATCCACCTGAACATATTCTGGAATTAAATCGGCCGAAACCTGAATATAATCACAACAAATATGAAAAGAGCAGTTTGAAATATTTCAATAATGTAAATACCAAAGAATATGTTTATGTCTTGAACGTTCTACAAACAACAACATTCTTCGTTCTATGGACCGTTTCTGTGTTTATGAGATTGTGCAGATGGATATTAAGTCTCATCAGGAACATTTTTGGAAGATGAAGAACATGAAGCCAGGTGTGTTTGTTAGAGTGGGATTGGGCAGAAAAGGAATCTGGGAAGGATGTAGAGGAGTGGAGAGGAGATGGACTGCCTTCAACAATATCTCAAAATTCATGACTGGAAAGTCTGAGTTTTGTTTAATGATGCACCCCTCACCCCCACACACATATCGCTTTAGTCTAAAGTCTTGGCATGGAAATTCCATAAGAGGAATGGTATCTGTAAAGAAAGAGAGAGAGAATAAATTTTGTCAGAATGATAAAATGTGAATTTATTTTTTAACCATAAAAGGAAGTAGAATTTGAGTTATCTGCCCTTGATTTTTTTGTTTTTCTTTTCTCTTCATTTGGAAATTTTTTTGGTGTTTCTTTTGCTCTTTCTTTTCGTTCTTTCTCTCTCTTTACTCTTCTTCTTTCTTACATTATCTCTTTTTTTTTCTCTTTTGTTTCTTTCTTATTACTAATCAACTTTTTCTTTTCACTTTTTTCTTCTTATTTACTTTCCTTCATTTTCTATTTCTCTTTCTGCGTTTTTTCTCATTCTTTTTTTCTTTCTTTCCTCTTTGTTTTTAAGCAACCCCCTTTCTCTTTATCCTTCACTAGCAGACATTCTTGATATAGCCCATTATTAAACAAGAATACCCGTGTACTCTTGCACCCAGCCCTGAACTTCATGTTACTATTTTTATTTTTTATTCGCAGGGTTATCCAGCATTGCCTGGGACAAAAGTAACATATTTCATTTAATATTCTATCTCTCTCTATCCCAGTTTTCTCTTCTCTCTCCACCAAGCCCATTCATCTCTCTGGAGAGAGAGAGAGAGAGATAGAGAGAGAGATAGAGAGAGAGAGAGATACACACACACACACTTTTATAGATTATTTGAGGAATGAGTCTGTGTAAGGGAAAAAATTCCTTAAAAACATCAGAGATACTTCCCTTTAGTTAGTAGCTGGAAAACTCCCCCGCCCCCTGCTCCTCGACAAAATCTGTCCCTGTTTAAGGTAAAAGAATCAGTAATTTGTTTCTAAATTTTAGATATTATTCTTCCAGGTTAACACCTATCAAGATAATAGCAAGTTTGTGGGTGTTTGTTTTGTAATTTTTTACTTTTAGCTGGCCATATGTTTTGTTTGTTTGTTTGTTGTATGATATTCACCCTAGGTGGGTTGAACCGGCTTCCTCCAAAGAGGGAGTGTTGAAAGAATATTAAATTCTTAGGCAGTTCCCAGTCACCTGTACATAACCAAGTGCAAGAGAACTCCAAACAATTGCACTTAAGGGAAAAGCGAGAATACTAAAAAGAGCTCTCGGTTGGTTTCAATAAAAATCTGGAGAATGTTGGCAGCTGGTTTGGCTGCCCCATACCCAGCATTACAATCTTCAAAGAAAGAAAATGAAAAAGAAAAAACAAAGAAAAAAAGACGACTGTCCTTGATATGAAATAGATAATTTTCAACTTTCAGCAAAAGTAAAAGATTGCTATTACTGTTTATGGATGAACAATATTATTGTGAAACAACACTTATACAATATTCATTGTCCCTATTTACAATGCCTCCCCACGTTAGACACCAGGGTCGTTTTTTAACGTGGAGAAAAAGGAACAAAAATAAAAAATTGTCTCAGTCGTGAAGGATTTCTCCCCCACTGACAGAGAACAAGAAATTGAAGTGCAGCATCTGAAGAACAGATACTACACTTTGATCTTGTCCCGAAGATTCATTGTCATCTGACCCATTAAGTTAAAAAAAAAAAAAAAAAAGTTTTGAGTTAACTCCCTTTTGCAAATAATTTTGACTGAACACATCAACCCAAGTTGAAAAAATATGAAGATCTTTCAGAACTGGTTGGATAACCATTGCATTTACTATCAAACTTGGATACAGAGGTTTCATTTCCAACGTAACTTCCACATTCTTGAGTAATCATGGACATCCTTTTCCTCCTCATCATCATCACCACCACCATTATAATCATCATATTCTTCTTCTTTCTTTTTATATATAAATTGCTCCATGCAAAGCATAAAGCCACTTGACATAAGGAGCTAAAAAATATCACTTGAAGATCAAAAACTAGCCAATTATAAGTGTTATATGAACAGATTCCAACCTAGTAAACAGCAATTCTTCCCTTTTTATCAGAAACATCGCTCATGAAATGTGATGAAAAAAGAACAAAATAACGGAAGAGACAGTTACGAGGCTGACAAAAGTAAACCTAAGGTCTACTTTCTACTCGCTCTTCTTTGGTTTAACATACTGGCATTTGCTTGTTTGGTTTTACAGCAATGCAACCTTTTAAGTCATTTCATACTGGCATTTGCTGGGTGGCTTTTATAAAATTTATTCTCTTATTAGGTGTCTTTGGGAGTTATTTCCTAAATTAAGGCAAGATTTTTACAGACTGGATGCCTTTCCTGACGCCCATGGAAATCTCTTCCGTTTGCCTGCTTTCCAGCTGATTACAATATGGTTGTCTTTAAGTCCAACATAAACAAGCTCTTGATGAGCCGTACCACTTAAACTAACAAATTTACTGAATTTAACGATTACTATATTGTCCAATTGACTACTGTACATTCTTTAACCCTTATCCTCGAGTGGCCTCTGAACCTTGATAAGTGGTGATGCCTATGTAAAAAGAAAACAAAAAAACTTACACCACTTATATGCCCTAAACAAAAATATCCCGACCCGCCTAACTGATTGCTGAAATCCACCTCTCCAGTTTAGATATCCTTAAATGATGGAAGATTTTCTATTCTTATAGCTCCTTTCCTTGGATAGCCTGCCTTTAGAATTAATTCTTTGCTCTCTTTTCCCCAACAGTAACAAATGTAATGTGAACAAATATCTTGTTACCCAACTTCCCACTCGGATTTCACCTCTATAAATCTGGCCTCGGCCCCCCCCTTTCATACTTCAGTGGCAAATGTACTTTGTTTTAGCATAAGTAACAGTAAAAAAGAACTGCATCACTGAAGAGACAGAGAGATAGACAGACTAACTTTATATTCTAGACTAGATCGTCTGGACTTAGACAGTTTATCATTATTATTATTTAGATATTATTTATATGAATAAATCAAAAGTAAAATCTATTTCTTTTTTATGACTGTCAAGCCTCACAATGCTATTAGTATGAATAAATTAAAATATTATTGATACGACCTTGGAAGGTTTTCATGTAATTATCTCCCTTGAAAAAAAATCTAAAATACAGACAAATATATAAACAGAGAAAGTGATGCTTATACAGGGTGACCCAAAAAATCGGGCCCCAATTCTAATTAGGCCCCGTTTCTTAGTGTTTTGTCCGAACGAAATTTAACACAGTGTATTCTTTGTCCCAGCTCCCACTGGGGTCTTGGTGTACTCACGGTCGTTGATTCTGCCATGTCCTGTAAAATAAGGGCAATCGGTGAATAAATAATGGATATCATGTTTTTTTTGGTGGTCACCCTGTATTATACATAGATTAGATCATATGGCCTAAATAGACCTCACAGTATTATCAATATGAATGAATTAAAAGTAGAATGTATTTATAACTGTCAAGCACGAACAAAAATTTCACAATATTATTGGTATGGAGAAATTAAGTAAAACGTATTTCCCTTTTCTAAATGAAGACATTAAAAGTAAAATCATTTCTGTGAAAAACTGTACATTTTTTAAAAATCTATATATTTATACAAAAATTTTTTCTCATTCATTTAAAAAGATGGCTAGTCTCAAAAACATTTTTAAGTTTCTTTGGCTTTATGGGAAATTATAAGTAGAACCGGCCTTGGATTAATTGTGGTATTATGGTGATTGATGATTCTAGTTAAGAGTAAGGTAGACATTTTTTTAATAATGGTCACAAATGATCCCCAATGACAACCATTTTTCCCACACTTATAAATGGCCTTGTGCCTAATTTGTGCAAATGTAAATTTTTTTTATATTTTGTACAAATAAAAGTGCAGTAGCTGTTCTCCACAACATCGGTACCATTTGATGCCAGAAGTTTTTATGTAATTATCTCCCTTGAAAAAATTTGAAATACACATAGATAAAAAAAAACCCAGAAAGTGTCGCTTATATTATAAGTGAATTTCCATTCTCTCTTTTTTTTTTTTTATTTTTTTTTTTTTTCATTCCTGACCCAACTTTTTCTTCTTTCTCTTTCAGTATCTGCTTTCTGTCTTTTCATTCTCTTGTCTTCCATTTCTACTTTAATTATTTCGTTTTCTTTCCTCGTCTTCAAACCATTATTATTTCTCTCCCTCATATTAAATTACATCCCAAATCCAATGTAAACTCTATCACCGCTTTCTCTCAAGATTTTTTTGTTCTTCTGCCTATTATTTGTTATTCTTAACCCTAACCCTCATACCAACCAACCAACCTCCAACTTAGTTTCTCAAACATGTCTCCACCCCCACCCCGCTCTTCTGCCTCCCATGTAAGAAGAATAAATGTTCCAGACAAGGCTTATTAAACAAGCACTTCTCTTCCAAAGACATATTATGTCTGTCTGTGTGTCAATCGTGGGATAGTTGATAAGGATAGGGTTTCTATTTGGCATCTGGGTGATGCTATTGATGCCATGGGTTGCTAACTCCGCATCAATTGGCATTTCTAGTGAAAACATTCAGAATTAAGATATTTTAAAATCTGATGAATCCTGACATTTTTTAAAAATATTTTATCTGGTTACAACCGTAATGAAATCATATTATTATTTTTTCTTAAATTGACTGCCAAATTAACTTATCCTTAATCAGGTCATTCTTTTTTTTTTTTATTTATTCCTGGAAGAACTCTTGCAAAACTCCTTATCATCATCATCATCAGTTTAACATCAACTTTACATGCTGACGTGCTCAATAGAGCTTCAGTCTGTGGTTGCTCCCCGTAAAACATTCACAACAAATACACGCGTAGCTGCGACAACTTCCTGCACTCTCTATCTGTGCCTAAAACTAAACTAAAAGTTTCTTCCCTAGAACTGTCCATCAGTGGAACGCAATACCGTGGGTCTGCTTCCCAGTTAACTATAGCGTGGTCGTTTTCAAATTCAAAGCGAATAAATTTCTCTTGTGCTTTTCTCTTAGATATTCTAATCCTACCCAAGTTTCACTATGCCTAATCTTGTCTCGCCTTCTACCAAACCCTTAACCTAGAATGACCTCAGGGCTTTGATAAATCGTGACCTCCCATGTAAAAAAAAAAAAAAAAAAAATGAACCTACCCAGTGATGGGATTCAGCCGGTTTGTGCGAACTGGTGCTTAAAATATTATGAGTTCGGCCAACCGGTTGTTAAAATTATAGTAGATTCTTTAATCTTATTAACATTTTCTTAGAACCTGTTCTTAAAATATTTGAATCCCACCACTGAACCTACCCTTGATCAGATCATTATCATCACTCTTTTTCTCAACTCTATTCTCGTCACTTCCTTCCACGTTTTCCTTGGCCTTCTCTTGTGAACTGCCCCTGCTATCTCAACTGTTCTATATCTAATAACCCAAGAAATCAAGAAGACAAAAACAAAAGGAGGCAGGATGAAAAGGAGGAGAATTGAACTGTTTAGAAGTGCAGTCCCCCCCCCCAAAAAAAGCATATCTGTAAAAAAAGCATATCTGTACTTTTTTGTCAGTCTTGTATCGCATTTATTTTTCATCAAAGTTTCATCCAAAGAATAGAGATTGACAAGATGCAGAGAAAGATGGAAAAAGATGAGGAAAGAAAATTAGAGAAAATGGAAGGACAGAGGAAGAGAAGGAAGATTGACCACACTATTTAGAATGGCAGCTTTTAGAACAAAAATTTTTTTTTTTTTTCCTGCCAAACTTGAATCGTTCTTCAAGTTTGCATTTAACCTCTGTCAGCTGTCCTTGCATTTCAAAATGGATTCCTGCAGGCATTTTTTTTTTAATGCAGGATTTGTCAAGATTCACAGTGGGCATCAAATGGTTGTAATTGAGAACTTTGATGAAGCTCTTAAATTTAGATTGTTCTCCATCGCTCATGCATTTAGCTACCTTGCAGACGGATGGGCAATGTAACAATCCTTGTTTTATCGTTATTTCCATGGCAGATGCTCGTCTGAACTCCAATCTCTGGTCCCAACTCGCCAATCTTTCACGAAAAACACCCGTCTAGCTGAATCCACTGTGAAAAATTTCCCCCACTCTATATCTGTGCCTAAATCAAAACGCGGATTCCATGAACAAAGCTTCTTTCTTAGAACTGCACGCCTGTGGAACTCTGTTCCGTCTGCCTGCTTCCCACCGGACTACAACTTGGATGTCTTCAAGTCCAAATCCAATGTTAACAAATTCTTAATGAACCGCCCCCTTAAGTAAACACTTCATCAAATCTCCACACTAACGTAATGTACTTGCAATAACCCTTATCCCTGAGTGGCTTCCGGGCCTTGATAAGTGGTGATCACTGTGTAAAAAAAAAACAAAAAAACAATCAGTACCAATAACTAAAGCATGACTAACCTCGGTATTGAGGGTGGGGCATCTTCATAATTTTGCACAAGGATGACTTTTCTGTCATCATATTAGTTGTTTCAATAAAGAAACCACATTTGTTGATTTCATAAATTTGATGATGGTTGGCTGTTATTACTAGGGCTGTGACAACAGCATATTCTTTCATTCTGTTGACTCTCGAGTATGTATCTGACAGAGTTAAACACAGTTAATCAACCAAAAACACATCAGTCCATATAAAAACATATAAGATATTAACGGATATTTGCTTGATAGTCCAAAGAATGAAAAGAATATGCTGTTGTCACAGCCGTAGTTATCACATATAACCCAAGAGAAAGATAAATATAATCATCATTGGTTTAACATCACATTGTCTTACTTTTTCACTTCGGAACCAACCTATCTCTGTCCAGGTATTCATTTATCCCTCTTTTTCCTAGAAAAAATTGCTATCAGTCATAGCTCAATGGTAAATGTCAAAGTAATATACCAAAGCTTTTTTTTTTTATTTTTACTTTTTAGAGAATACACCCTTTTTTTTTTTTAGAAAGAGTACACCTTTTTTTTTTTTTTAGATAGTACACTTTCTTTTAGAGAGTACTCCTTTTATTTTAGAGAGTACACCTTTTTTAAGAAAGAGTACACCTTTTTCTTTTTAGAGAGTAAACCTTTTTTTTTTTTTTAGAGAGTACACCTTTTCCTCCTTACCATGTGATTCCTACTTTCTTACTCCTTCCTTCTCGTTTCTTTCGCCTTCTGTATTACTTTAATCTCAGTCAAAATTGCAATGATAAACTTCTTGATGACTTCTTAGCCTTATATACAACATCTCTGCGCCTGTTTTACAAGTATTTTAATGATAAATTCATTGCACTTGTACCACCAACAAATGTGTTCAACAGTAAAATTCTTCCCTTTCATCGTGGAGCCTCTAGATGTTCAAAAGTCTTCTATTTTAATAGCTTCTTCCCTTAGACTTTACAATTTCCCCCTACTTCCCTGATAGTAGTTTCTATCTATCTATCTCTCTCTCTCTCTATACATATATATATATATATATATATATACACAAGTAGGCTGACTTAGGCGCCATCAACTAGAATCAAAACCAAAACGTACAACTCTTCACCCTCATTCCTTAGCTTCTGAGCCACGCCCATATTCATACATATATATTTTTATTTCTAAATTCAAAATGGCGTAATGAAAGAAAATTATTAGGTATTTGCAGATTTTCTTCTAATTTTCTGATTTTTTAATCATGTCCAAACGCATTTTATTTCCCTTTGGTGGATTGATTGTTGCTATTTTTTCTGATGAGTTAAGGGCAAAATAGATTCACTGATTGATATAATAATCAAGTGATTGATTTTGTGCTATGAAACAGATACTGTCAAGAATTGTAAGTGTCAAGGAATTGTAAGTGTTAAAAGAATAAATTGTAAGATGGTCAACATCATGAACTTTGGAATATAGAATTTTGTCATTCATTCAGTGTGTGTGTATATATATATATATATATATATATATATATATATATATATATAAATTCACTTGTCATCCATTTTTTAAAAGATGGAATCAGCCAATTATTGAGGACAAGATTCAAGCAAGCAAACAAGGAAGGACGTTCGAACAGTCCACAGAGTTTTGTAATGATATATATATATATATATATATATATTATGACAGCCCATTGACATGGTTAGATAAGTATCTTAATTCAATTCAATTTAAAGGTTAATTACAGGTGGCCTAGAGGAAAGATACTAGCCTCACAAAATCAAGTTTGGCTATGTTTACTGGGTTCAAATCCCTCGACCAGCAGTAATTAGCACTCCTTACACTGATAATTACATAAGCATGAACCACTAGTGTCCAAAAGTATAAAAAATTATTAATCTTCATTGAAAAACTATTATAGTTGCATATAAACAGGAGACAGGCAAATTCACGTTTTATGATAAAAGTGGATGTGTGTGTGTGTGTGTGTGTGTGTGTGTGTGTGTGTGCGCGCACATAGGCTTTTACGAGATTTAATAGTAAAATAAATAGATTAAAAGTTAGACAAATAGATACACTAACCAATGATTGGATTAAACATTCAGGAGTCAGGATAGAATTTTATTATTGTGCTGTTGCTGGCTAGTTCTTTTAAGAGGATAATCAGAGAAATAGGCAAATAAATTAACATCTAAATATATATATATATATATATATATATATATATATATATATATATATACTATGAAATTCCGATCGAAAATTCTGGCACTGCAAGTTTTATCAGTTTTTAATTAAATTAATGCACGTAATTGTTCTAAGTTTAAAATGATTTGTCAAATTGCTGGCTTAGTGTTGCCTGTATTTAAAGGCTTTTAAGACGATTGATAGGAAAATAAATGAAAAGTTAGACAACTCTAAACATGAAACAGCTTTGAATTTTATTATCTTGCTGTAGCAGGTTGATCCCCTTAAGCTAGACAAGGACTCCATTTTGGTATTTCAAAAGTTGTGCGTGCTTCATGCACTCAAAGTAAGTTTCATTGGTCGGAATCTAATTTACATGTTGCTATATTCACGTTTAAGCCATTGTACCTTCCTGCCTTTTGTCATCGTCTGATTATGCAAATGTCTGCTGTTCTATGTGGTAGCCATTTGGTGTTCCTTGTTTATATAAAGTGTAGTAGCTGTTTTAATACTACCATTTCATCTTTTCTGCACTTGGTCAGTAAAGGAAGAATCCTTCTAGACTCGAGTGTTTCATTAGTATTAGTTTGGAAACTAATTTATGCCATGTCATTTGCATGCTTCGGACTATTATATTATCAATTATTTTATAATATTTTTATATTTATTATAGTTCCACATAAATATATGTACATATATATATATATATATATATATATATATATTTAACTTTCTTGAATGACATGGCATAAATTAGTTAATTATATATATATTCAACTTTCTTGAAGTTATACATTTGGATTTTACCATGACTGGATTATTTATCGTCCACCAAACTATCTATTCATGTGTAATCACCTTTTTCTTCACCGTATTCCCTCTGCTTCACTTTTTTTGTTTTCAAGTAAGATCTTTGACTTACTTTGATTTACTTGCATGCAAAATCCGATCCCGCATTTTGCTAATTTCTACCCTCTGATGAGAAGGGAAGTATTTCTTCGAAACTCAGCGGATTAAGGACTATCCACTTATTTAGTGTTTCCTTTTCAGATTAAATATGTTTTTAACTCATTTCAAAGTGTTTTTTTAACATGTTTTATCAACTGTTTGCTCGTATATATATATATATATATATATATTTCAAGCACGTCTGATTGAAACTTTTTTCCGATTTTTCTGGATATCTTTTCCATTCGCCGAGCAACCTTTTTTATTTTAGCTGGCATGTTGTATAAAATGGTGCCCAAAAGTTGTTCAGCCCATATTCTTCTCAAGCGCTTTCTATCGGTGCATCTGATTATCATCAGGAGTGATTGTTGTTGTCGTTATATGGCTGAACAACCTTTGGGCGCCATTTTATACAACATGCCAGCTGAAATGTGGTAGAATCCTTTGCATATTAAGCTTTCTTTATCTGCTTGGGGATCATCTTATAAATATTGAATACTAATATTTATTTGGACTTTATGTTTACAGTATTATACAATCTGTATTCCTACAGCATTTCAGTATTTCATTTAATATATATATATATATATATATATATATATATATATATATATATAGATGATGATGACAGACTCTCCCGTCGATTTCAGTGTATGAGCTTCCGCCACAGCAAGTAAGTTGCTCGACAATCCACGCAGATGATTTGTTTATAGTGGTGAATGCTTTGTGTAGAACCAACCACACTTTTTGGTGTTACTGCTAATCTTTGTCAGTGCAAATGACTGCCACAGTACAAAGTATACAGTAAACCGCAAGTTTTTACATCAGTTTCCTTCTCCTAGATGCAGGTTTTAATGAAAACTTGAGGTGCATTTCTCCCAGTAAATTAATGCACCTTCAGATACCAACCTGGAAATTTCTATGACTTGGCGAGGTACAAACATAATATATATATATTAGGTACATATAAAATAATGGTGGAAAATGATAGGGCCCATGGGTATAAAAATAGAATTTCTGATTATGTTTTGATTGTATTTGAAAAATAAAAGCCTAAAGTTAATTTCTAAAAGGAAAAAAAAAAAAAAAAAAGTTATAATGAAAAATGTTATCGTGCAGCTAAATTTTAAATTAAAATAAATTCATTGTAAAAATTCCTTTGAAAGGTAAATATTAGGTTTCTGGAACTAATTGAAACATAATTTAGTAAATTAAAATCTTAAGATATTGAATTAAAAAAAGAAAACGCCTACTTTTTACTAAAAGTTGCATAATTATCCTCAAAGTGAGAGTTTAGTAACAGAATCCGACCTTTGAACAATAAAAACAAATGACTAGCGACAAACAGAATTTCTATGGAAGTTCAAAAAGTCAATTTTATTTCTAAATTTATAGAGAAATTGAAACATTATTGTACCTAAATTCCTGTTTTTGAAGATTATAAAAAAAAGCTATTTAAGTACCCATTTTCTTTTTGTAATAAAAAAGAAGTGCTTATTTAATAAGAATATTTTTTAACATACACAATTAACATTTTATTTTTATCTATAAATGTTCATTTTATTTTTATCTATAAATGTTCATATTTAACTTGATATTAGTTTCAAATTCATGGGCATTTTTAACAATCACCAAAAGTTTTGTTGGTTTAAAATGCTCAAATTCAATAATATTCTAAAAATATTGATGACATTTTTTTCCTTAGAATTTTAAATAAAACTTTTGTAAAATGTCCATGTTTTATTTATATTTATTTTATTTACATAATGACTAAATTTATTCTTAAATGTGTCGTAATGATAAATTAAATATGTTTTAAATATAAGTAAAAGTGCATTTTAAATGTGAAAAAGTATATTAAATTCACTTATTATACTGACAATTTATTTATTGAAAAGAATAAGCTAAAACAATTATTTATTAATAATGTGCCTGGCATTGGTCGGGTGTTTAGAGGTGTGTGTTAAGCAAAAAAAAAAAAAAAAAAAAAAAAAAAAGTGGTGGTAGGCAGGCAGGCATGCTCGAACCATGAAGGAGAAAAAGAATGTGAAAAAAGAAAAATGTGATGTCTTTGCTGTTGTGTCCATTGCCAAACCGGAAGTGGCAAAGGTTTAAATTAAGGCTAGTCAATCGAAAAAGAGGGGGTTGACTTTGGAAAATATTGGGGAAAAAGTGACCCCTCCTTGTAGAAAAGTGCCTAGTTGAGGGTGAAGAAATTAATGTTTTCAGCCAATTTTTCTGATATTTGTTGTCTGAAGGGTCGAGCTTCAAACTGATGCCGATCTCGTGTAAATCCGTTGCCTCTGTCAAAAGTTTTAGGCAGACATACAAACAAGATTATAAAACAATTTTCTCACCCCTATATTCACATGCTCATGCATACAAAGGAAATATTATCCTATCACATTTAAAATTTTCCCAAAAACTGTTATTAAAATCACATGAAATATTTTTTGCAATTATATTGTTTTTGGTGAATATATTGAATAAACAATGCTTAATTCAATAATATCATCAGTTTCAGAAATTAATTTTTCTTTGAATTATACTGATTACATTAACATATATTTTAAGTGCTTTTTTTTGTAATATTCTTAAAATATTTTTTTTTTTATATTCTAGTTCTTAATATCTACGACACTTTAGTTTTATAAAAAATGCAAAAATAAATTTATGCAATATTATTTTTAGTACTTAAAATTATAACTTTAGTAAAAGTGCTTTTTTTTTACACAATATAAGACATTTTTACCAAGATTATTTAAAAAAAAATATGTTCATTATATTCCATAATCATTAATTAATTAGCACTGAAAATTTCATTAAAATTGATTGATTTCCTGAATTTTACTGAATTTTTAAATGAAAGGAGAGGTCAAAATGTTTATATATTTTGGGTATCGGCCATCCATTTTACATGTACCTAATATATATATTAATTATAATTAAATAATAACCATTCTTTTATACTGCAGTCACTAGTATTTTATGCTTGGGCAATCATCAATGTAGGAGGTGACAATGTCTGCCGGTCGTCAGACTTGAACCCAGCCACGAAGTCACCTTTGACTCCATTTGCTAAGCCTTTACCTTCAGGCCACTTAACAATTGCCATGAAATGAAGGGAATTAATAATGTAATTATCAGTGTAGGGAGTGATAATTACAGCTGGTCGAGGGATTTGAACCCAGTAAACACACAATTCAAGCGCAGGCATTAGATAATCTGGAGTATTAGAACATTGTGAACATATATATATATATATATATATATATATATATATATATATAAAAGTGAACGTATCTGTGTGTGTACATTTTCCTTCGCAATAACTCTGTTAATTTTCAGTCTACAAACTCGAAATTTGATATACAGGGTACTAAGATTTGGGAAAATCTATGTGATCGGTTTTCTGCCAGAAATTTGGCTGTTAAGGGGTCAAAGTTCAACGATTTGACCTTTGAGAACTTTACCAAACTCCTCCGTCAATTTTTGGTATAAACAATTGAAATTTTAGATATAGAATCCTTGGACATGGATCTAACTTTATAACTCAATTTGAGCCCAAAACAATAAATTTTAAAGGGTCATAATAGGGGTCAAAGTTTTAAAAAATTGACCTTTTTGTTTTTTGCTCAACATACACCTCCACACACCCTGGCAACGCCGGGCTAAAATGCTAGTATATATATAAATAAAAGTGAATGTATCTGTTTGTGTGTGTCTGTGTACATTTCCCTATGCAATAACTCTCTCAATTTTAAGTCTACAGACTCGAAATTTGATATACAGGGTACTGAGATTTGGGAAAATCTTTGTGATTGGTTTTCAGCCAGAAATTTGGCTGTTAAAGGGTCAAAGTTCAACGATTTGACCTTTGAGAACTCTACCAAACTCCTCCGACAATTTTGGGTCTACACACTTGAAATTTTAGATATAAGTTCCTTGGACATTGATCTAACTTAATAACTTGATTTGAGCCCAAAACAATAAATGTTAAGGGGTCATAATAGGGGTCAAAGTTAAAAAAGTTTAAAAAATTGACCGCTTTTTTTTTTTCTCTTAACATACACCTCCAAACACCCGGGCAACGGCGGGCTTAAATGCAGTACATATATATATATATATATATATATATATATATATATATATAAAAACACACACAATATAATTTAGAATGAGCTTAAAAACTATTTATAAAAACATATATGTATATTATATACACTTAGCGACCAAACCATTAAAATGTGTTTATAAACAGCTCATTCAGCTTTGGAGAGCAGGTTTGCAGGGCTTGAGTGGGTAGATGTATCTGGGCGGCTGTGGTGGGTTGGTTGGGCTTTTTAAGAATGCTAAGGTTCACCCACAGAAGCAAAAAAGAGGAGTGCCTCTACCTTCAGGTACTGCTGAGATTCTTCACCTGTAGCTCGCCCCCCCCCCCTCTCCCTTCTACATATCATTTACTCCCCTCCCCATCTTATAGATGCCTATATCTCTTCAAGAGAGCCTACACATCTTCTCAATTTTGGTAAGGCCATTTTTATTTTATTGTGTAAATCAATCATTCATTTTACATCTGATATTTCTTGGAAACGTTATTTCTTATCTTTTCTAAGGATAGGTAAAATCACCCCCCACCCACCCACCCCCGGATAAAATAGTTTACACCATTTTTTACACCTTCTTTATGGAGAAATTAAAATCAGGAACTAATGATACAAAACCTTATGTTTAGAAACCTTATTCCAATTTTGATCAAAATCTATCACATAATTTTGATTTTAGAAAATGGCTAAAGAAGATATTAAAATTCAGGGAATTTTACTCCATTGATGTCTAATGATTATGGATCAAATTTAATGCAAATCTGAACTATCGGAATTTTCAAATGGGAGGTTGTGCCCATATTTTGTCTCCTAAAAATCCTTTACAATATTCCAAATAAATTGAAATTATTTATTAAAATCTAATTATTAAAAGTTATTAAATTATTTATTAAAAAAACTATTGTTAAAATTTCACAAAAAAATCAGAGGTATCTGAATTTTCATGAAGGGTTTCCACCATCTCTTGTCATGAAACAAAATTCAACTAAATATAGCCCACATTACTCACCCTCAGATGTGTTTCAAAATTTATAATGATCCATTAATTAGTTCATGATTGAGTCCTATGCATAGAAATATATAAACATGTACACATACATAACTATATATATATATATATATATATATAAGTTATTATTATGTATATATTAATTATTTATATATATATATATATATATATATATATAGATAGATAGATAGATAGATAGATATTAATATGATAGCGTGTGTGTTATTTTCTGTGTCATGCTTACATCCGGGTTGTTTAATTGTTATGTACTTGCATTACATGCTATAAATAATTTTACCGAGAAATTTTCATAAGTTTTGGTTTTGGTTTCGATTGTCGCTAATGGCACTCCAGTAATCTATTTTTTTTTTATAAATAATTTTATCAAGAATTCTTCATAAGTTTTGGTTTCGGATTCGATTATGGCTGAAGGAACTCAAGTTATATATATATATATATATTTTTTTTTTCATAAGTTTTTATTTCGATTTCAATTCAAGCTAATGCACCCAAGTCATATGGATATATATTTTTTATTTTTGAAATCGCAACTTTATAACATATAAAAATTGATAGAACATTAACTCTATAATAATAATAATAATAATAATAATAATAATAATATATACGAAATCTGCAGGAATTAAAATATCATATTTAAGCATACTTTACGATTGCGCTTTGCTGGGTGTTCGTGATAGCTTAGATAATTACTTTTGCAGTTTTAACAAAAAAGCTACAATAATATCAGAGCATCTCCATTTACACTCAACATCTAGAGAATGCCAACATCCATATATTACATATGAATGAGTCCCCTGTGGAATTTCCACAGGTTCTGCTAGATATTTATTATTACTATATATATATATATATATATATATATATATATGCATTTATAAATGAAGATATAAGCATCAGTCATCATCATATGTGGTTTAATGTCTGTTTTTTTTTATTTATTTATGGAAATTGCTCTAGACAAGACATGAATCCACTTCATGTAAGAAGATATAAAAAAAAATACTAATTTAAAGTCTAAAAAAACTAACGACCAATAAGTATTAGATGGAATAGATTCTGACCCAGAAAGCAGTCGGGCTGATTGTCAAGAAGAGATTCTCGACTGGTACTTTTACCCGTGTCTCCAAAACAATCGAAGCGGCAAGGAGACTCATCTTCCAACATTAAAGAATGAGGGAGGGCATGATTACAGAAAAATGGAAGGTTCTATTTATAGACGGGCTGAGGTACACCACCTGGGTAGTCCATCCTTCCAGGCTTTGCCACTTAGTGGAGTAAATTTATCGCTTACTGCCTGAGGCGCCTTTACTTGGAAATGCTGACAGGACTATTTAGGAAATTTCTGCTAGGTTAGAGCGCTCCTCCTTTAGGGGTGCTAACTTGAACACCCCCACCTTCCAACGTTAAGTCACATCTTGCTGAGGTAGACAACAAGTTAATTTCTACTCTATCTCATCATATCAAAAATACTGCAACACCAAGCATCTTTCTTGTCCTGTACAGTTGTGGTCAGCATCTGAGACTGTCATTTGGAATGCGAATCCCTTCAACAATATCCACATTTGTCATTGGTTTAACTATCCTGAAATACTTCATTTTTTATGGTCATCTCTTTTGAGAATATCTGGAAACTGAACTTGCTCAGCCGTCACCTTGGCTTTGTAGATTACTCTTCTTGGTGCCATCTTTGCCAACAGATACTAAACAGTTTCTTCACTCAATCTATCATTTCTACTTTTCTTTGATACACTCCTCACCGTCCTCACTCCACCACCCTGTCAACCTATGTCTTGGATGGCTTTTCATCCACCTATAAGTGTATCCTTCAACTTTGTCCACACTCCTTATATGGAGCTGATAGGCAACATTTGATCACTTACTTTTAAACTCACATTTCAGGTCTTCTACATCAATCTCCATACCTTTCTTCTGAGGTTAATCTACAAAACAACCAAACCAAACATGATAAATAAATATTTGAAAATATAAAGAAGCATAAAAACCTTTTTCTAAAATTACTGGATTCGGCATTAAATAAGCTCAAAAGGGTTGGTATACTGTAAAACAAAACAACCAAACCAAACTCCATGAATAAATATTTGAAGATATAAAAAAAAACCTGAAGAATAAAACCTTTTTTTCCAGAATTACTGGATTTCGTATTAAATAACCTGAAAATGGTTGATATGCCATAAAACAAAACAATCAAACCAAACATCATAAATAAATATTTGGAGATATAAAGAACTTAAAGCATAAAATATTTTTCCCAAATTACTGGATCGGACATTAAATAATTCAAAAGGATTAATATGCCGTAAAACAAAACAAACAAAAAAAAAAGATGAAGTTAAACTTTACCCCATGAGTTTTCTTCAACTAAAAGTCATAAATAACTAGTTTATGCTGTGTCACAATTTCTTCCCCAGGTATTATTTCTACATCACACAAGAGCTTTCTGTATTTTTCTTGTTACAAATAATTTAGTTGAGTCTTTGCTGTTCCAGATTCCATGACACAATGGCTTTCCTTTTTTCATGAAAACAGTATTTTGCAACTAACATGTTCATGGCCAGATCAAATTCTAAGATACCTTCTTCTTCTGTATCATCATCACCATATATTGGCTGAAGGGAGCTTGATATGGATATCTAAAACGGTCCTAATTATCGGGCTTGAAACCAACGGTACCAATGACTTGTCTCATCGAACAACTTTCTGTACACAAAATACAATATATATATATATATTGGTCAAATTTGTATTTACATAGACTCGAGTATATATATATATATATATACGTCATCACTATTAAAAACTGATATATCTAAAACATATAACTTTTATGGTTGTAGCAGATTTATAGATGACCTTATATGTATAAATGATAATGATGAATTCCAAAAAAATAAAGATCTTATATATCCAAACGAATTAAAATTGAATTCTGAACATAGAGGACAACAGGCTACATTTTTGGATTTAGATATAAAAATCGAGGATGGGATTTTTCTTTATAAAATATTTGATAAAAGAAACGCCTTCCCCTTTAAAATAGTATGTATGCCGCATAAAGATAGCACCTGCCCTGTTTTTATGGAACCATTATGTCAGAGTTTTTGAGAATAGCTCGCGTTACTTTAAAATTAACAGATTTTATACCACCAGTTTCTAACTTAGTAATAAGGATGATAAAACAAGGTGGGGATAAAATTAAAATATTTAAACAGTTAAATAAAGCATTTGCTTGTTATCCTGATGCTTTTGAATCGTTTAAAATTAACCAGACTATATTAATAAAGGAAATCCAAAACTATATTAGCAATATATAAAATGTATTTATAATTACATATAATAAAATTATAAAAAAAAAAATAAAAAAATGTATATATGTAAAAATATTTTTAACCTTTATATATCTAATTTTAAATAAGAATGTAAATATACTAAACACTAATCATAGTGGGGGTGATAAGTAGTTAAATGGATTAATCCATAATCTTATAAATACAAGACTGATAAATTAAAAAATATATCCATTTTAAATGTAGAAATTGATGAATCACACAGGTAAGAAATTCATTTTTATAGTATGAAAAGGTTAGTAACTGCAATTAAGAATAGGAAATTGGATCAAATGTTTGTAACATGTCCTCTTCCTAAGATTAAGGGTGGTAGTGTTTGATCAACACTGCTGGGGAGCCATGATGTAATATACTGTTTTGTTTTTAAATCCCCGAAACAGTGTTTCATGGTAAACAACTGATGATCCCTTGAAAAATAGATTATTGGTACTATAGTAAATTCGAGAGCGAGTTGATGCAGTGATTGCAGGTGACTAAATAACTTACTGACTAGATGGTTTTCTAACGAATGATAAAAATTTTTTTTGTATAGTTTTGAAGGTTAAAAACTTCAAATACTATACATACATATATATATATATATATATATATATATATATATATATATATATATATATATATATATATATATAAATAAATGTAGGCATGTATGTAAATCTATGTGGCTGAGCACAAAATTCACAAAAAGAAAAATGTGATCTATATATACACATATAGCGTGAGTTTGACCTTTGTTGATGGTTGATCCATGCTGATGATGGATGATATCCAGAAACACATGTCCATGAATAAAATTTTATATCTAAAAGTACTTAAATAAAACATTTAAATATTTAATGAATAGAATATTTAAATATTTAATAAATAAAAATAATAATTGAATAAATAAAAATATGACAAAACAAGAGGGGGGGGCGACGCAAAAGCAAAAATAAAGGGGGAGGTAATCTCTTTCTCCTCTTCATCACTTAGGAAAGTGAAAATTAAATACAAATATAAGCAACGGTTTGAACTAAAAAATAACAACCGATCTTATGTATATGCCATTCACAGACAGTGTATCTCAGCTCTTATGTGTGGATAGATATATGCACACACACATGTACACACACACCCATGTACACACACACACTTATAAAATAACATGTTATGTAGATATTATTTTAGTATTTACTTCAACAGTGTTTAATTCATGACTAGAGCTTAGTAGTATTAAAAAAAAAAACATACCTCCACTAAGTAAGCAACACAGAAAGATTTGTGTTTCATTCCCAAGGGAAATCACAACACAGAAACATTTGTTTCTTTCTCAAAGGAAATCAGCCTGATAATTTTCCTTAAGGAATTAAACACAAACGTTTTTGTGTAGTTTACTTGTGATTAGTATATTTTCATACTGTAGATAGATAGATAGATTTAAAAACCTCAAGTTTACACATTGAATAAATTCTGTAAACTTAAAATGAGCATAAATATTAATACTAATATTTATAGGACAATCCTAACTAGATGAGAAAGTTCAATACTCGAGATAGAGCATTGACATGAATAAATTCAATTTAAACTCTGTAAATTTGAATTTACAATTTATTATTTCACAAGGAATACAAGTTTACAAGTGAAAACTTAAAATTATATATATATATATATATATATATATATATATATATATATATATATATATATAGGTGTGATTTATTAACATTTACTTTTAAATCCAAATAAATTTATAAATTAATCATAACTGCCCTCATTTGCAGCAATTAAGTTAAGTGATTTCCCAGTGTATGCCTGTGTGTGTATATATATAGGTTTTGTAGAAATGTTATCACACTGTTCATTTTCATAGACAGTAGATATTAAGAACTAACAAGATTCTTTTGGAGATCAAGTTTCACCCAGCCAGTAGCCTTTATCACCCTGCAGAACCTCCCCCCTTCTTTCTGACTTTGCCATGTGGATTTCAACAACCAACAGAAAGTCAGTCAGTCTAAAAGGGAGGGGCCTTATTGGAACTCTTTAAGACAAAGATGGTCTTAATTCCAACTGGAAGATATCACTGCTCCTAGTTATCAGGCTACCCTGCCCGCCATCTTGATTCTTTTCACTCCACTAAAATCTTTCTCTTCTAGGCTACTGGATTTTTTATAAAAAATCATTAATTCCTGATAATCTTGACACAAGCTTTTGCTAATGTGGCCAGCACCCCTTCCAAAATCACTGGTAAGAATCCTTGTGGTCAGCATAATTTTTGTGGCCAACTTTTTATTTCAGATTTTAACTTATATTTACTTCTATTCTTAAGAAATACATGTTGCTTGCTTAAGAAAAAGAAAGACAGAGAGATATGTATGCCAAGTTTTTCTTTAAATTAATGTTGAAGGCGCTAACAGTCTGTTAGTCATAGTAGTACTTTTAGTTTTTTTGTTTTGTTTTTTACGTTTATAATTTGTACATTTCAAAAAGAAAAATGGTTATATAATACATTATTCCAAAATTTTAACTGTTTGGTTGACTAAAAGACAACTGAAATAAGACTTTTTTCTTACCAAATTGATAATCGTCTGAGACTTTATTACGCAGTTTCCAAAGGATTTGAATGAAGGAATTCTTTCTTGTTGCGCAGCAATTACTAGTGTGTTTGTTGTAAGCTTCTTTTTCTCCTTGGACAAACAGAATTAATAACTTTTTACACTTTCATCGAGATGTGGGTTCCCAGTTCTCAAGCGCAACAATCGATTTTGGTGAATATTCCGCTTATATTTTCTGAATATATTTCAGTGAAACTTTTATCTTTTTTTCCTTGTTTTATTTAAAAAATTGTTTTTTTTTTTTTTTACCCCTAATTCGTTTTCTTGCCCAAAATGCCAACGAAGCAAAAATTATTTTCTACCGCCAAATCTCATTTTCTTCACGA
>NC_136503.1:70068612-70176112 GCF_053919585.1 Euprymna scolopes
AATTTTTTGTTTTTAACTTTTAATTAAAAAAGGTTTTAACTTTTCTGTAGTCAGTATTGATTACAATACTTGTGCATCACGTTAAATATGGATTTGGTTTGTTTTACAGTATACCAACCCATTTTGGGGATTTTAACAGCTAAAATAATATCTGGGTAATCATTATTAAGCAATAGTGCAATATATTTAACAAGAAAAAAAAAATCGAAAAATAAACAAAAATACAACTAATAACTGTCACCAATCTGTGAAATATTCAGTACTTATGTAGTACTAGCAGGGAGACCTGACGTTGCCTGGGATTGAATGATGATCAACAAATAGTTCACACTTCTATACTTTTATTCTCATCGAAATCCGTGAAATCGCCTGAGAGGAGGCTTTATATGCCTCCATGCAGTAACTTAGTCCAAAATATATGTTATTCTACGTTGCACTGTAGAGAACCTACTGTTTCTTTTATAAAATTATTTTATATAAATTTCTTTCCAGTTAAAGAAAAAAAACATTAAGAAATTTACGTGCGGGGTTTGAACCTACAGATCACATCATGCAAAAAATCAAAACAAAACAAAACAAAAAAGACACGTAAATTTTCAAGTCTTATAAAATTCCTTGCAGTTAATGAAAAAACATTAGGAAATTTACGTGCGGAGTTAACCTACAGACCACGTCATGCAAATAAAAACAAAAACAAAAAAAAAACATGCTATCAATTAACCCACAGTAGAATTTTCACTGCCCGTTGTTCTATCATTGTTGCTAAGCGAAGACATGGAAAAATGGCTTTACCGATGATAGACAAATTAAAATAACAGTTTTGATTATTGGTAATTATCGGGTGCATTCTGAGACAAAACTTAACTAAGATCACTCCCAGACTTATACACTAAAGTTCTGTAAATTTTAAAGAAAATATGTTCAGGAACAAACTTACACACAGACAAAGTTGCATTTATATAATTGTAGAGATAGAGATATGGACAGTGTTATTTTTTAGTTAGGATTTTTCAAATTAACTTCAATTATTACAGTATCTCTTGTTTATTAAATTGTTAGGTGAAAGTACAGAATAGTTACAAAATGCCCTCCCTTCCCCTAAGAATGGGTGTCTAAATAATAATGCTATTATTTCAGCATGGTCTGTATTCTGCATAACTATCAAATATTTAATTTTTAATCAATCTGTATATTTTTAACTTACTGAAATTGTGTTCAAGTTATTCTTTTTATTTCAAAATATTTTGCAGTATAACAAATCATTCAACCTCACGTGGCCATCCATGTTGTTTTTACAAGCCTCCTTGGCTGTGATACAAAAGAAAAAAAAAACACTTTAGAAATTGTCAAATTGAAAAAACAACAAAAAAAATAATTAACTTTTCTTGCATTTGGTAAAAGTTATTTGTTGTAAATTTGTTTATTTTTCACTCTTTTTGGTCGCCCGACAAGTAAGCCATTCACTCCTGTTCATCCGTTTATTTATTTGCATTTTTCTCAATAGCCACGTATTGGATCTGTTTGAAATTTTGTACAAACCGGATTGTCCAGGATAACTCTGGGCCATTATAATTCATTATTTCATTATAATTTCATTATAATTTCATTACTTCATTATAATTTCATTATTTCATTATAGGGGTAAAATTACCCCCAAATCGTTTGTTCATTCGTTTGTTCACAATTTTCTCAATAGCCACTAACTTGAATTTTTTCCAAAATTTTGTACAAACACTAATCATGGTGAAAGTAAATTTTCCACTCATGGAGAGGGACATCGCATGCTCGGCTTGTTTTTTTTTTATTAGTTAATTTTATTTTATTTTATTTTTTTTTACATAGGCATCACCACTTATCAAGGCCAAGAGGCCACTCGAGGATAAGTGTTAAAGAGTGTACAGTAGAAATTGGACGATATAATAACCGTTAGTAATGGAGATTCGGTCAATTTGTTAACTTATATGGAACGGCTCATCAAAAACTTGTTTACGTTAGACTTGAAGACAACCATATTGTAGTCAGCTGGAAAGCAGAAAAATAAAAGACAATTCCATAGGCGCGCAGTCTTAAGAAAGAAGCTTTGCTCATGGAATCTACGTTTAGGTTTAGGTACAGATAAAGAGTGGGGGGAATTAGTCATAGTGTTTTCTGCTAGACGGGTGTTTGTTGTGAAAGTTTGGCAAAGGGGGGGGGCATAGAATGGAGCTCAGACGAGCACTTGCTATGAAAATAACGATAAAGCAGAGACAAACTCGCAACATCTCTTCTGTGAGAAAGAGGTTGCAGGGAAGAGAAAAGGACATCTCCAACAAGGCTACGCAGTCTATTTTTAACCAAGGCAGGATAAGTCCTTTCTAGCAGCTCCTGCCCAGATGTGGCAACAGTATTCCATCCTTGGACGTACCTGGCTCTTATATAGATAGAGAATTGCATCAGCAGTGAGATATCTACTGGATCGATAGAAGGTTCCAACCATTTTTCCAGTGGCCTTGGCAACAGATTTAATGTATGTGTTCCATTTAAGATCAGGAGTAAAGGTCAAGCCCAGAAGCTTGTCAAAACATGAGGCCTCCCCAAGATGAGTCATTCACTTCAATTGATGCCAGATGTGGATCAAAGCGTTGATGATGTAAAGATAAAAACTTGGTTTTAGATGCATTAAAAGTAACAAGCCACCTCTTTCCCCATTGTACCACTTGCTTAAGATCAGAGGAGAGAGAATCAGAGAGAATTTGGTCGTTTACAGTCTTGTGCTACCATAGATAGTAGTGTCATCAGCATAGATGTCTACGAATGATGTAAGGATGTGATTTGGAAGATCATTAATATAGATCAGGAAGAGAGTTGGGGCCAGTATAAACCCCTGAGGGACTCCAGCATTAATACTAAGAGCTTCTGATTTCTGCCCATCAACCACTACTCTTATGAACCTATCAGAGAGAAATGATTTAATAACTGAGAAAACATTTCCAGCTATACCGTAGCTGGAGATCTTGTGAAGTAAACCTTTATGCCATACTCTACCAAAGCCCTTTGATATGTCAAGAGCAATTGCCCTAGAAAGGTAGCCTCCGTCAAGAGATTCGCTAATCCTATGAGATATAACTGTAAGCACATCTGCTGTAGATCTAGCAGAACGGAAACCATATTGCGTGTCACTAAGAAGGTTATTTTTGCTGAGATGGTTGATTACTTCTCTATTTAACACAGATTCCAGCAACTTACTCATGATGCACAGGAGACTTATTGGCCTGTACTGTGAGGGAGATGAGCGATCACCTGAATTCTTAAATATGGGGCATATTGATGAGATTTTCCAGGGTGACGGAAAGCAATTCTCCTTAAGACAACATTTAAACAGTTTTGTAAGGATGGGCGCAAGTTCTAGTTGAAGTCTTTTGAGTACTATAATTGGAATACCGTCAGGGCCGGTTGCTTTACTAGAATCAAGGTTTTTGATTAGCTTGGCAACATCACGGACAGATATTTGTATATCACATAGCATGTTTTCTGATATAGGAGGAAATATTGGAGGTTGGCAGCCTTGGTCGCAAAGGTTAGAATTAGCTGCAAAGTTCTTGGCAAAGAGTTTGGCTTTGTCTGATGCTGACGAGATTACCTCAGGTCCATTTATGAGAGTTGGGATAGAGCACACGCTTCTGTTCAGGATTCTGTTTGCTATTTGCCAAAACTGGTGGGAATCAAGCCGCTGCTCAGCTACTTTGGACTGAGCATACAACTCCCTTGTGTTCTTTATTACTTTTTTACAGTGGTTGCTGGCAGTTCTGAAAGTGGCTTTAATCTCAGTACATCTATCACGTTGGAAGCAATGGAAAAAGTGATTTCTATGCGCAATGGCAGCAGCACATTCCGGAGAGAACCATGGCTGGCTGTTAGGTTTTTGCTGGAATTTTTTTGAGGGTATGAAACGGTCTATACCTACAACTAACCATTCTGTCAGGTCTGATACTATATACACATCCTTTCTAAACATGGAACGCAGAGGTAGACCTGATATAAATGTGCGGAAGCTATCCCAGTCAACCATAGAGTATCGATATACTGTATGATGGAGAGGTACATCTGGGGACTTATTACATTTCATTTTTATCTTAACTGATACAACTGAGTAGTCGGAAGATCCAAGTGGAGACAGAACAGAAGCTGAAGACAGTTCAGGGCAAGTTGTGAGAAAGAGGTCTAGGAGACTTGCATACTGGCCGTCAGTATCGGGAACACGGGTGGGTTCGTGAACAATCTGAGTGAGGTCATAAGCAATGGAGAAATCATGACAGAACCTCTCCTCATCATCGGTCTTGTTTGAGTGAGTTAACCATCCCACATTGTGAACATTGAAGTCTCCACAGACATGAATATTAGCTGAAGGATAAGGAGATAAGGCATGGTCAATTTTCTAAATACTGTACAAATCTCCCATTACGATTATCAACATAAATTACTTTAAAGAAAATACAGTCTAGTTAGTCAAAAAAATTTTTTTTTTCTTATTATTTTTCATTTGTGATCTAATCCAAGTGCACTGTCTTTTCAAATTAACACCTGGCATTGGCTACTCTATAAACTACTCAGTTCAGTTTGGCACAATTCTTCTCAACGGAAGGGGAGGGGTAGAAACCCCAGAGGCGATCCATCATTTCAAATCAACAACGCCCAGCATGTTTTCAGTTGCCTGCGATCTTGTCTGTAGTCTCAACTCGAGATTACAATAGGCACGAAAGTCTGGATCTATCAGATGCTTCTATAAACAATCTTTCTCTTTACCTTCAGCTGCGAAAGCTGGCCAATGAGAACTGCGGATCTCAAAAGGCTAGAATTATTCAACCAATACTGCCTCCGTCGAATTCTATGGGTTAGCTGGCATAATTTTGTCTCCAATACCCAAGTCGGGATGCGCTGTAAGATCATCCTTCCCAACTAATTTCTTTTAAAGACGAGGCTTCACTGGTTTGGCCATGTTGTGTGCTGCCACTCAGGAGAGTTCATTCACAAAGCAATAGCCTAGAACCACTCCAAGGTTGACGAAGGGACTCTCGGAAGGCCAGTCGAAGATGTGGTTGCACACCATCAAAACAAACATCGAATATTACTATCTCAGCTGCTACGAACTATGGTGCATTCATTCAGGACACTGTGTGTTATATGGAAGGAGCTGGCTCACCCTATTCTTGGTTAGTGTTGCTTAGTGAAGTACAAGTAAGGCAAAAAAGTGGAGTGTTGAGCCATTCCTTAATTACTACTATTGCTCCCAGGTCCACTCTGCCATTGAAGAAGTGGTAGTACCTGCGAGAATACTATCTATGAATTAAATAGAAACTATCATTTACAGGCTATTTATTCACAAAATATACTGAATCAAAGCAGCACTCACTGTAAGCAGATTGAATTGGTCTTTTCCAAAGGAGGAAGTTTCATGGGAATATCAAATACATAAGCGATCCCTGGTCACATGTATATCTCCATCAGGGGAAATGATGACATTAGGTTTTTGCAGTTCTTGCATGGAAGTGTTGACATCTTTCTTCCTACATACAGTGCATGGTATTGGTAAATGGTCACCCATCTGGTACTGATCAGGTTTAACATTGCCTAACTTTGGTGATCTAAAAAGAACTGGTGCATCAACATGATTATGCTATATATATATATATATATATATATATATATATATATATATATATATATACATATATATATATATATATATATAATATGCCTTTGAATTAATTCATAAGCAAATCTTATGCAAGACATATACAGTATGCCAGTATGCTATGTATTAAGCGGTTTGTTTTTGTTGAGACTATTGTTTGCATAGATAGATAGCATTAAGCAAGCACTTTATTTAATCCATGCGGCTGGATATAAACAAAAAATACCACATAATGCAAAATGGGACTTGTATAAGATTCAAACCTGTGCACATCTCATTTTCCATTTTAATATATTTGTAGAGTTGGGAGAAGATGTCAGGATCGTCATTTTGTAGTTGAGTGGTTGAGTAGATCTCCATCCTTCTGGCCTTGCTGGATATGAAGAAAACGGATTGTCGAGTTTGATTATAAAGACAAACTTCTCCAGCTACGATCTAAATCAATTTTATTAATACCATTTTGTTAATATAATGAATATGAAAGAGCAGATTTTTTTGTCACATTTTGCTAATTTATGACCGGAGACGAGAAAATAAACATAGTGTTCAGTAGTGTAGACGTTTCAACTCAGACTATTCGTAAAAGGTAGAATAAGGTTTGGCATTGGAATCAGAAGTTGCCTTTCTCATGCAGTGTTCTTATCGAACAACGTATAAAAATAACTCTGCGAATGAGAACATGTTTTTATCGAACATTGTATTAATCGTTCTGCCAGCTAGAACATGCTAGAGCAAAAAAAAAAAAAACATTATAATTATGTAACTGACATGTACTCTTTGTTTATATCCAGCCCCGCAGATTAAATAAATTGGTTGTTTACTACAGTAAAACCTCGCGATACGGTGGCCCTAGGATATGATTTTTTTCAGGTTAGGATGTGGAATACGATGTTTTTCCGACCCCCTGGTTACAATATTTGCCTCGCCTTACAGTGGGTTATATAATGTTATTTGATTATATACATGCGTATTATATACTGTACTGTATTTGGTTACTAATTTTTAATGCTGTATACTGGGGTTCAACTGTATTCCTGCAATAGGATAAAAAGAAAGAAATGGTTAATATGTAATAAATATATTGTATACTGCTGCAAATAAAATTCCAATATTAGTTCGTTTGTTTTTTTTTCTTTTTTATGGCATATCAATCCTTTTCGGGTTATTTAACGCCAAATCCAGTAATATTGGTATAAAAGTTTTTTTTATACTTTAAATTCTTCATATCTACAAATATTTATTCATGGTGTTTGGTTTGGTTGTTTCATAAAAGAAAATTATTTTTGTTTTCGGCTTTATAGAATGTGATTAAGTTTTTGAAAGGGAAAGGAAAAAAAACAAACAATCCTATCAATATCTGATGCAGTTAAGTCAGGAAGCCAATATCTTCAGACAGCCTGTGTTGGTATCACACCAGATTCCAATATTAAAAATACATAAACCATATACAGTATAAAAATGACTTGACGATGGTTGACATGTCATAAAACACAACAGCAAGCAACCGTAACGTCAGAAAGTGAAACCAGTTTTAACGCCAAACCAGAATTCACTTTGAAAAGGATCAAAATGAAAATTAAAGATGAAAATCGTATAAAATGCATCAAGATTTCCATTTTGAATTAATGTTTTTTTTTTTGAATAAACAAAACATGCAACCTTAAGTTGGACAAAGTATGGCCAATAATATTACCGTTTGTTTTAAAGATCTGACCGTTGTCATCCATTATGAGAGAGAAAAAATTCACTAGCATTCGAAATATTTTGATTGGCATTGCTTTTTGAAACAACTATTTTCAAACAAATCCTGTGAAATTCTAAAACTTAAAGAACAAAGAAAAGATTCTGCAAACATCTTAAAACACGTCTTCAAACTAAAATATTATTTTCTTTTTAATTTAAAAATTTCTCAACTTCTCTTGGTTTCGTCATCATATTCGATTTAATATCAGTTGTACATCCTGTCATGTTGGACAGCATTTAAAAATTCATTTCCAAACTGACATTGTTAGATCTTTTCTTTCTGGTCGAAGCTTGTGAGTATCTTAATTTTCTTTTCCTATCAATGCCGAGGTTCATCAGGACGCTATTCTAGATCCGATACTGTTTATGTTTTTTTTTTTTTGTTTTTTTTACACAGTGATCACCACTTATCAAGGCCCGGAAGCCACTCAGGGATAAGGGTTATTGCAAGTACATTACGTTAGTGAGGAGATTTGATGAAGTGTTTACTTAAGGGGGCGGTTCATTAGGAATTTGTTAACATTAGACTTGAAGACATCCAAGTTGTAGTAAGGAGGGAAGCAGGCAGACGGAACAGAGTTCCACAGGCGTGCAGTTCTAAGAAAGAAGCTTTGTTCATGAAATCCGCGTTTTGATTTAGGCACAGATATAGAGTGGGGGAAATTTTTCACAGTGGATTCAGCTAGACGGGTGTTTTTCGTGAAAGATTGGCGAGGGGGGACCAGGGATTGGAGTTCAGACGAGCACCTGCCATGAAAATAACGATAAAACAAGGATAGGCTCGCAACGTCTCTTCTGTGGGAGAGGGGTTGCAGTGTAGAGAAAAGGGCATCCCCCACTAAACCACGAAGTCTATTTTGTACTCTGTCAAGGCATGATAGGCTGTTTTTGGCAGCTCCTGCCCAGATATGGCAACAGTATTCCATCCTTGGCCGTACTTGGCTTTTATATAGATAGAGAATTGCATCAGTAGTGAGATATCTTCTGGAGCGGTAGAAGGATCCCACCATCTTTCCATGTATGTAAATGACCTTCCAGGAAATATTATTAAGAAAATTAACATTTATGCTGATGGCACCACCCTTTATTCTAGTACTGCTTCTTGCCTATCTTTCTCGGATCAATTGAAATATGGAGTTGACCTAGAAGTTGATTTGGGTTCCGTTGTGGATGGGAGTAAAAAAATAACTTATTTCGTTTAATCGTGTTAAGACTCAGCTATTGTTTCTCAATCGCAGACGTGCCGCTTTTCTACCTGAGATTCTTATGGATGGCTCTGTTCTCCCTGCAACCTCTCTCCCACAGAAGAGATGTTGCGAGCCTGTCGCGTTTTATTGTTACTTCCATGGCAAGTGCTCGTCTAAGCTCCAATCTCTGGTCCCCCCCCTCGCCAATCTTTCATGATAAACACCCGTCTAGCTGAAACCACTGTCAATAATTTTCCCCACTCTTTATCTGTGCCAAAACCAAAACGTAGATTCCATGAACAAAGCTTCTTTCTTAGAAGTGCACGCCTGTGGAACTCTCTTCCGTTTGTCTGTTTCCCACCTGACTACAACCTGGATGTCTTCAAGTCCAACATAAACAAATTCCTGATGAACCGCCCCCTTAAGTAAGACACTTTATCAAATCTCCAATACTAACGATTACTAAGATACTATCCCATTGATTACTGTACACGCAATAACCCTTATCCCCAAGTGGCTTCCGGGCCTTGATAAGTGGTGACTACCTTGAAAAAAAAAATAAAATAAAAAAAAATAATGTCAAATCAACTCTAAAACTTCTTGATCTTTCTTCTTTTTTTTATTAAATATTTCTCGGGGTCCATATATTAAATCCATTGCTTTTTCTGCTTCGTCGTAAAATCGGTTCTCTCAATCGGTCTTAACACTTTCTCACACCTGAGGCTATTCTCTATCTCCACAAATCTACTATCAAACCATCTATGGAGTAGTGTTGTCATACTTTGGCTGGTGAATCTGTGTCTCATCTAAAGGTTCTTGATAAATAGCAGAAACATATCTGTTATTTGATTGGCCGCACACTTTTTTCCTCACTGCAACTCCTCACTCACAGACGTGATGTTGCTAGCCTCAGTCTTTTATATGAATGCTATTATGGTATGTGTTCCTCAGAATTATCTAATATATCCCATACTTTTTTTCCAGCTGGTTTGATCAGTTTGTCTAAAGGTTTTCCAATAAAATAAATAAAATTGATGTTGTAAACATTTTACAAAAGTTATTTCAAATTCTAACAAAAAAAAAAACATTAACAGATTTGATCAATATTTTCTGAATATTACTGAATCTGGCAATTTTTAACCAATAATACCGTTAACTATTGTTAAAAAACCCTATACTTAAAAGTAATACTAAGTTAAATTTAATCTTTATAAAATCTTAATTGTATACATTGAAAAATGTTCTGATTAAATAAGCACGTCTTTTTATATTACAACAAAACAGAATTACCTCGAATTAATGAATATTTTTTTATAATCTTAAAAAATATAGAAATGACATCAATTTCTCTATAAGTTTAAAGATAAAATTGAAATTTTGATATTTTGGGCTTCCATAGAAATTTTGCCCTTTTTGTTTGTTTTGATCCAGTAGAGGCCAGTTTCTGTTATTAAGCTTGTTTTTTGTTTTTTTTTTTTTTTTGGGGGGGGGGGGTAATTAGTCAAATTTTTTTTTTTTTTTATAGTAAAAACAAGGTGTTTTTTTGTTTTTTTGTTTCTTAAGACTTTACTAATTATCTTTGAAATAATTCCAGAAAAGTAATATTTATCTCTCAAGGGATTTTTACAATTTATTTAGCTTTCAAATTTAGCTGAATTTTTGAGTTTTTGGAGCCGCCATTAAAACATTTTTTATTATAAGTGTTTTTTCGCATCTAAAAATACATTTTATCCTTTTGGAGATTAACTTCAGGCTTATAATCTTTCAAATACAATGTAAAAGTATTCGGAAACTTATAAAAAAAATTATAAGCTGGTTTTCAAAACCATGGGCCCTAGTAGCTTTCACCATTAAATTGCATGTACCTAATATATATATATATATATATATATATAACTAGCAAGACCTGTGGAAATTCCACAAGGGACTCATTCATATATAATATATTGATGTTGGAATTCTGTAGATGTTCAGCATAAATAGAGACCCTCTGATATTATTGTAACTCTTTTGTTAAAAGTGCAAAAATATTTATCTAAGCTAGGAGGGACGCCTTGTGTAGTCTGGTCGTAAAGTACTCTTAAATATGATATTTTAATTCTTGCAGATTTCGTATATATTATTATAGAGTTAATGTTCTATGGATTTGTATATATTATAAAGTTGTGATAAAAAAATATATCCATATGACTTGGGTGCATCAGCTTGAATCGAAACCGAAAACAAAACTTATGAAAAAAAAAAAAAAAAAAAAATATATATATATATAACTTGAGTTTCTTCAGCTATAATCGAAATCAAAACTTATGAAGAATTCTTGGTAAAATTATTTATTACAAGAAATGGAGGCCTATAACAATTAAAGGACAGCCAGATGTAAGCATGACACACAAAATAAATAACACACGTGCTATCCTATTAATATATAGATATTTCTTGGCTGTAAACTAAGCTACAACTTTACACTTCAAATTAATTCACATATTCTTTTGTCAAATGAGAAAAAAAATGCATTTATTCAATATATATATATATTTTTTTTTTTTGAGTGGGGGATCACCTAATGTTAATATTAACCAAAGTTTCAACCTCTAGCCATGACCTGTGAGGTCTTGTGGCCTGAGTCACTTATAGTGATGAGAGGGGTGGGGCACTGTCATGCTTAATTTCAACTGAAAGAGATAAATATTCTCCCATCCTCCTAGCTTACTGTCCCAAGAGTGTCCCTAAGGCTACAGACCAAAGTAGGAAGGTCAGAATTGTATGTGACCCCAATGATTGGCCTATCACTCATGGGTAGAAAAATAAATACTAAAGATGATGCAAACATTACTCACTGGGACAATTTTTATTTTTGCCTCATTTTGGGGGAGCTGAATATACAATAAGCAATGTCAACACAGAATTAAGACAGTCAAAGTTGTGCTGTGGGTATTTATTTGCTCCCCCACCGAGCAAATTAGGCACAAGGCCCATTTTTAATGTGAGGAGTGAAGGGAGGGGGAAGGGAAAAAGGGGAGCAGCTCCCGAGAGGTGGGAAATGGGAGCTGGTTAAAGGTCAGGTATGTGGGGTTGCCCCCACATCTGGTCTTTGCTTGCAGTATCTGTTGGAACAGATACTACACTTTGAGATATTAAATCTTTTATTCATGTTAAAAAATACAGTCAAAATCAACGATGAACGAAAAACTTAGGCACATGGCCAACTCAAAAGGGGGGATTTTGGGGGTCGTTGGTCATCCTTGTCACTCCAGAACTAAACAAAGTCAAAAGTTTCTCCCAGCTAGTATCTTCTTTCACCATAATACCGCATTCACCCTTTCATATTTGGGGACGTCCTACTTAACTCCCAATTTTTAAAACATTTTTTATTGACTTGTAAAAACAAAAAAAGCAACACCTTTTATCACATCCAACCCTCATAGGGAGGCAGATAGAGGCATCAAGATGGGGTCCAAAAATCCTGCCTCATTCTGAGTTCAGAGAAAGGTGGGTCACGTGGTGCTCTGTCACCAGTATCGAGGCAGAACCTAGCCCCTTTGAATAAAGTGCCGAGTTGTTAACTTCAAGCAGGAAAACGGAAAAGGTGTAATATGCAACAAATAATGTTACCAAAGGCAAGATAAGTTAAAAAGAAAAACAAGAAGCAGTTCAAAGAATTTTCGCGCATTTATTACTATAGACAATATTTTAGAATTACATTTCCTTTTTTTAGATTGAGTTTTACAAGGTTAATTATAACCTCTTGAAACTGTTTAATTGTAAAGAAAAATGTTAATTCTTTTAAGTGTTTAATTAAAATTATAATTATTTGAACTGTTGAATTAAAAAATATATATAATTGAACTGCTTAATTTTTAAAAATTCTAATTCTTTGAACTGTTTAATTTAAAAAATTAAATTCTAAAATGTTGTTTATAGTAATAAATGATCGAAAATTCTTTGAACTGCTTCTTGCTTTTTTTTTTTTTTTTTTTTAACTTATCTTGCCTTCGGTAGCATTTATTTTTTTTTTTTTTTTAATATTACATGTTTTCTGTTGCTTGAAATTTATACTTTATTCAAAGGGGCTAGATTCTGCCTCGATACCGGTGATATCGCCACGTGACCCACCTTTCCCTGAATCGAGAACAAAGCTTGATTTTCGGGGTTTGTATTACTGTACACATAGATTCGAAAAAGTTGTCAAAAAACAAATATATAACAAATAAATGTTATCAAAGGCAAGATAAGTTACTTTTCTACCAAACTGGATATAATTTTCGTGTTTTTATTCAATGTAACATGTTTATTCAGCTCGAAAAACATGCAGTGTTTACCGATGTAATGGAAAATTCAAAATGGCGCCCGACTCTCTCTTTAACACGGTAAGTTTGGGAAAAGGTGTTATAAATAATAAACTAGACAAAATACTGTTAGAAATTCGCTCAATATATGTTACCGTAACAGTAACATAGATTGACATATATTCGATGGATTTTTAATAGTATTTTGTCTAGTTTATTATTTATAACACCTTTTCCCAAACTTACCGTGTTAAAGAGAGAGTCGGGCGCTAGGTGTATCAGAATTTTTGTAGGAATTTTTTACACCCCTAACAGTAACACGAAACTGCGAATAAAATATAAAAAAACTCGTAATTTCTCTGTTAAAAGTGGGTTGTTTATTTTCGTTATGGATTATACTTCCAAAATAAACTTTTAAACTTGTTTTAAAAGTAATAGAAATATTTTTTTTTATTTTTTAAAAAACAGTAATGAATTTTATGAACTCAATATTTTTCAATTTTTAAACTTTAAAAATCTATCAAAATTTTTCTATTGATTCTATTTTTACGATATTTTCAGGGTCAATGTGAAATTTTATGCTCTTTCCAATAAACCGAATATTTTAGACAAATGTTTTTTTTTAATTCACGCCCCCCCCCATTTTCAAATGTCTATTAAAAAGTAAATAATTTACCCACCAAAGTTTTATATATCACAAATTGAAGAGAAAAGGTCAATAAATAATATATTCAAATTTAAAACAAAAAGAAAGTAGTGTTTTTTTTAGAAATTTACCTGTAAAGTCCGAAGTTTAAAACCTTTTTTTTTTTTTTTTAAAAAAAAAAAAAACTTTAAAAAAAAAAAAAAAACTTTCTTTTTTTTTTTTTTTTTAATGAAACCTCGATCCTTGCTCCTTTAATTGAAAAAAAAATTAGGGCTTGAATGACATTTTTCGAGGAGTTATAAGCTTGGAAAGACGGGGTGGAATTATTCACTATTTTTCACGAAATTTCTGACACACCTAGGCGGGCGCCATGTTGAATTTTCCAACATCGGTAAACACTGCATGTTTTTCGAGCTGAATAAACATGTTACATTGAATAAAAACACAAAAAAAGATATCCAATTTGGTAGAAAAGTAACTTATCTTGCCTTTGATAACATTTATTTGTTATATATTTGTTTTTTTGACAACTTTTTCGAATCTATGTGTACAGTAATACAAACCCGTATTTTTTTTTTGTGCTTAAGATGGTCAACAGGTCGACTTTTTTTAATATGTCGTTTTAAGTAAAAAACAATATTATGTCATGTCGAAAATAGTAATATATCCAAAGACTGCGAAAATTCATCGAGTAGAAAGTTATAGCTAAAAGTATTTTTTTTTTTTTTTTGAGAATTGGATAAAATTGCATTTAAAATCTTTGGTATTTTTTTTTTTTAGAATAGGTATACCTCCACAATTTTCTTTTAAATGACAACTTTTATACGTTTTCGACTATGCTGAATACGAAAATCGCATTGAAATTTTGTTTATCGAGATATAAAAAGTTGTACTATGCATTGTATTCTTTGGCGGCCAGCCTTTTTTACGAGCGTGCGCTATAAACAAATCTACTCATCTATGACTGACACTACACACGCGTAAAAAAGATGGCCGCCAAAGAATACAATGCATAATACAACTTTTTATATCTCGATAACTATTTAGTTGTGCAAATTTTTGTATTCAGCATAGTCGAAAACCTTCAAAGTTGTCATTTAAAGAAAAATTGTGCAGGTGGACCTAATCTGATATTTACCTAAATGTGTATGCCTCGTGTAAATAACTAACGATGAATATCTTATATGGCCGACCAGACGGGTGATCAAAAAGTCAGATCGAGCGTACCGTACCGGAAACCGAAATGAGACCAAATTGACAACTTTTTTTCTTTTTTTTTTTTTTTTTTTAAATTTGCGCTTTTCGGATTATTTTGTTATGTTCTATTTTCTTGGTGGATTTTTTTTTTTTTTTTGGAGGGAATGGGGGTGCCAGAGATTATAGTTATAGGTAATTATTAACAACAAAATTGGTGCAAGTAGTAGTAGCACTTGTAAACAAAAATGAGTACCTTTTATTTTCTTGAATATAAAAAAAAATTACTCGACGAGAACACGACTGTTTTTGCTAAATTATTTTTTATTCAAACGTAACAAATACAAATTTCAATTTGGCTTGAACTTTGCGGTTTTCGGATTATTTTTTATTTTTATTATTGTTTTTTAGCCGAATTTAACTAACAAAGCAAAACAAAAACAATTTTGGTGCTTATGCACTTACGTTACCGTTATTTTTTTATGGTTTAAGTCCCTTCTCCAATGTTTTAAGTGTTTCTAATGTTTTTACCTATAACTATAATCTCTGATAACCCCCCCACACACACAAAAAAAAACGGAAATAAAAATATCCACCAAGAAAATAAAACATAACAAAATAATCCGAAAAGCGCAAAGTTCAAGCAAAAAAAAAAAAAAAAAGTCAATTTGGTCTCATTTCGTTTTCCGGTACGCTCGATCTTACTTTTTGATCACCCGTCTGGTCGGCCATATTAGATATTCATCGTTATTTATTTACACGACACATTTAAATCATGATTTTCTCTAGTTCAGATGGGTGCAGTAAATAAACTTGTAATTCGAAATGACCCCTAATGTACTAATGTATAACATAAGACACAGAAAAGAAACATTTATAATGCGTACACAGCTTTATTTTCTCATATAACCACCATACGCTCTCAAGGGATATTACCTACTCTATTTCAACAAGCACGTTAAAGCCTTTAAGTTGGCAGTGCTTTGCTTGTCAAGATAATCGACAGATCGATTTTATACACCCGGATATAAGAGTTGTAGGCCCCGGGTAGTTTTTTTTTATATCCGGGTTAAGTTGCTTTTTGTCCAAAACAACAGTACTTAATTGTAATGTAGAAAATAGATGAAAAAAATTAAGAAAATTCGTCGAGTAGAAAATTATAGTTAAACGTAAATATTACAGAAAATTATTTATAGTTAAAAGTAAATATTACAGAAAATTAGGGGAAATTGCATTTTTTTTTTCTAGATGTAAACACCTTGAAGGTGGGGGGCAGATACTTATCTCCCTTTTCGTCACGTACTGTTTTAGACTAGCGATAGATTTTTTTCTCCTAAAAACAGAAGTTGTTCTACTCAATGATTTTTCGTAATTTTTGGATATATTACTATTTTCGACATGACAATTAAGTAAATGCTGTTTTTTCCCCCCTTAAAGCCACATATTTAAAAATCGATTTGTCGATTTTAGCTTAAGCACCAAATTGACGAATATAAAATAAATTCAGGTTAGAATTAAAGTGTATAAACCAAAGACGCGCACTCTTTAATTTAAGAGATTAAAATTATTGACGAATATGCAAAACGGTTTAGACCCAAGTTCAAAAACACCTTAATTTTGTGTAAAGTTAAAATTAATTGTTGCATAACAAACCTTTTATTTTCCGTTCACCATATTGAAAATTAACCATAATGCAATCCAAATTTTCAATATGGCGGACGGGATAATACGACAACATCGGTATATTTTGTTTTGAAAAATATGTTGGTTCCTCTAATATTACATATTGATTTTTTTTTTTTAGCCAAAACACATCACAAATAAGGATTTTCAACAACAACAAAAATATTTTTCAATTATGTAAACCATTGTCTTCCCACAAATCAAATAGTCGGCTATTATGCGACGAGTGGGTGTATCCAGCTCCTTAAAAAGGAGTACTCTGGATAGAACGAAATTTAGAATTCATCTTGAAGGATCTCTTCCTTTTCCGAACAGATTATTACATTTTTATCACAGCCGGTTTGTTTTACAATTCACAGAGCTTCGACAAAGTGGCCAAAAGAAAAAAGAAAAGTTGGGTTTGTATTACATAGATTCGAAAAAGTTGTCAAAAAAAAAAACAAATATATAACAAATAAATATTACCAAAGGAAAGATAAGTTACTTTTCTACCAAACTGGATAATTTTTTAGGGTTTTTATTTAATGTAACATGTTTATCAGCTCGAAAAACATACACTGTTCACCGATGTATTTGAAAATTGCAAATGGCGGGAGCACTGAGCAGCACTGAGCAGCAGTCAGCACTCTCTGGTAAACACAGTAAGCTTGGGAAAACGAGTTAAAACTAAAAAATACACAAAATATTGTTAAAAACCCACCGAATATATGTCGGCCTATGTCATGGTAACATACATTGAGCGAGTTTCTAACAATATTTTTGTTAGTTTTAACTCATTTTCCCAAGCTTACCGTGTTTACCAGAGAGTGCCCGCCATTTGCAATTTTCGGATACATCGGTAAATATTGTATGTTTTTCGAGCCTAATAAACATGTTACATTAAATAAAAACACTAAAAATCATCCAGTTAGGTAGAAAAGTAACTTATCTTTCCTTTGATAACATTTATTTGTTATATATTTGTTTTTTGATAACTTTTTCGAATCTTTGTGTACAGTAAATACAAACCCGAAATTACTTTTTCGAAAAATGGGTGATTACTTTTCTATGTAAATTTAAGTTAAAATGAGCACCCACTTTCTGGACACCTGAGAGAGAGAGGGGGCATTTTTTTTTTAATGTTTATTGGCTAAAAGTTTTTTTCGATTTCTTTTTCTGTTTTCATCTTTCAATAAAGACACGAGGAAATTAAGAAAAATCGGTATTATTTTACATTAAGGCTCGTCTCACATTCGTATAGAAAAAAATAAAATGTTTTTTGTAGTTTTCGGTTTGCTTTTAAAAAAAATATGGTAACCGTTTCCGTCGCAAATTTACCGTTTGTATGGTATTGACCCCTTAACTCGGATTATTTTCCATTTCACAGCCCAGGCTTCGTTTATGCTACGCGCGAGCATAAAAACGGCTGTTAAATGCGCACTCGCGTACTAAACTGCCTGGTCACAGTGTAGTATTGACGAAAATTTTAAATTAGACGAAAAACAAGTAATTTTCCAAATATGAAGCCATGTAATTCTATGTTATCACGGCTGGCCATTTTTGTACGTGCAAGCGCATTAACCCCCTGAACTCTAGGACTCTTCCATTTCACAGCCTAGCCTTCGTTTACCCTACGCACGAGCATAAACGAAATGTGCACTCGCGTACCAAACTGCCTTCTCACAGTGTAGTATTGACGAAAAATTAAAATTAGACGAAAAACAAGTAGTTTTCCATGTAATTCTATATGTTATCACGGGTGGCCATTTTGTGCGCGCATATGGTCGACGCGAATTCCATTTTGACTTTCACCAATTTTCCTGCTAATAATTATATAAACTCCGTCCAAAAAAAAACAAAAAAAAAAACAGATAAAATCATAATGACAAAAATCATGTGCAAATTTCAAGCCAAAATAAATAATAATAATAAAAAAAAACTAAGTCACACACGCAAAATTCTTTCCTTGTAAAAATAACTTCTCCCTCAGTCGAACAACGTTCAACATCGGAGCCGAGGCGTATTTCGCTAGTGGAGTTAGCACTCATGTACGTCGGCCCCGATTATTTGTAAATATAAATTTGTAAATCAATTTTACCAATTTTCTTTATAATAACTTTTTAAAAAGTAAAAATCGTTTTGGTTCAAGAAAATTAAAAGCAGTGGCCGCCAGCGATTAAGTCGTTGAATTAAATTTCCATTTTCAAAACTTAAAAAATAAATTGAATTTAGGTAATCAGCAGTAAAATTTTATTTAAACTTTTCAAATTATTATCCATAAATATTTAAGATTTCGGTGCTTCTACGGCATTTGAATCTGACCAAACTAACTTTTTCCAAAAGGGCCCCTTCCCTTAACCTCTCAGTGTGTTGTTGGCTTAGCGCGCACTTCTCGAACGGTCCTATGAATCCATTGTCAAAGTGTCATTTTTACCGAGCAGCGGGGAAAACAAATAGCAAGTCAGACAACAGAACAGCTCTCTCACGTCGTCTGAAATGAATTTGGAAAAATCATTTACTCTATTTCCATAATGAGAAATTGGGTTTGTATTACTGTACACATTCGAAAAAGTCAAAAACAAATATATAACAAATAAATGTTATCAAAGGCAAGGTAAATTACTTTTCTACCTAACTGGATAGTTTTTTTTAATGTTTTCATTTAATGTAACATGTTTATTCAGCTCGAAAAACATACAGTGTTTACCGATGTATTGGAAAATTTAAAATGGCGCCTGACTCTCTCTTTGACACGGTAAGTTTGAGAAAATACTGTTAAAAACTAACCGAATATATGTTAGATTGATCGAGTTTCTAACAGTATTTTGTCTATTTTTTTATTTATAACTCCTTTTCCCAAATTTACCGTGTAGAAGAGAGAGTCAGGCGCCATTTTAAATTTTCCAATACATCGGTAAACACTGTATGGTTTTCAGGCTGAATAAACATGTTATATTAAATAAAAACACTAGAAAATTATCCATTTAGGTAGAAAAGTAACCTCTCTTGCCTTTGATAACATTTATTTGTTATATATTTGTTTTTTTACAACTTTTTCGAATCTATGTGTACAGTAATACAACCTACAACCCCCCCCCCCCCCAAAAAAAAAATATATCATCAAAGCCAAGATAAGTTACTCTTCTCCCTATCTGGAAAAGTTTTCAATGATTTTTGTGACTCTGAAACGTTTAATTCGGTTCGAAAAGCATATAGTGTCGAGTGTTCCGCGAGAAAAATAAAATTGCCGCGGATTGACACCTAAATAGGGTTTTGATAATTATTGAAAAAATGAATGAATAAAAAAAAAAAGTGCTTGTGAAGATATTCGACAAATCGATTTTTAAAATATATCTCGAAAATTCAACTGCTATTGTGTTTTTAGTAAATATATATATATATATATATATATATATATATATATATATATATCGATCCTTATAGATGGCAAATATTGTAGTCATGAAAACGTAATCGAAAATATTCTATTCGGAGTTATATCCCCTGCGTGTAGACTTCGACTGTCTACGTTTAAGAAAAATACGATTTTACCCAATTTTCCGTAAAAATTACTTTTAACTATAACGGACTTCCTACTTTTCGTAATTTTTGGATATATTACTATTTTTGTATTTTTTCGTACCTCTGTGGATTGTAAAAGAAACTCCATTTTTCTTTTATAGCGTTTCATGTTCATTTCTTGAAGGTTTCGTATGCTTTCGAAATAGTTTCGTGGTTTCCTTCGAGGCCGGTTAAAAAGTAAGGGAGATAACTCTCAGCTGATCGCGAGAAAATCTGTGTATAAGTAGTGTTTCTTGACCTTCTTCAATCGGCATAGCATCAACTTGGGGTATAGCATCGCGAATATATAAACGAAAAGAAAATGATAGTTATTTTTCAGAAGGAATCAGTAATTTAATAGAAAAAAAAAATAAATAGTGTGTAAAAATAACAAGGCAAGATAGAAAATATTCCGTTTTTGTTTTTATGAGAGCTGAATGAATCAGTGAATGATCGTACCGAAATAATTTTAATGATCTTCTAAATTCCCAACACACACACTCTCTCTCTCATATCATATTTTTTGGTCTGTATAAGTGGTGACTTAGTAGTAAAAAAAAAAAAAAAATGAAAGTGGTGCTTCGACGAAGCACTGCTTCGTTATAATAGCGAAAATCGAAATATTTATGTCACAATGAACATATCCCAAAATTACGAAAAGGTAGACAATTAATTAGTATAATAAATAAATAACAATACCCCCCCCCCGGAGAATTCTAATTGTAACAAAAGGGAGGTAAATATTTTCTGAAAACTGAAAAATTTTGAGCAATTTAGCTGTACTTGAAATGAAATATTTTTGATTTCCGAATTTTGTTATAATAACGAAGAATCGTGAAGAAAGAGAGAGCCTGTTTCCTCCGTTCGACTATAGGTGGCGTTACTGTCTGTCCACCCAGTTACGGAAGCACAAAATGTATATAATGGCACCCTTGAAATAAAAATAAATGTTTTTGTTAGATTTTAATTTTAAACATTTTTTTTTTTTTTTTGCAAACATATTTAAGTTTTATTTTTCCAAAGATGTACGTGTTGTTGCTTGTTTATTTTCAAACATTTACGTTTTTTTTGTTTTTTTTTTTTGCAAGCATAAACTAAATATTATTGAAATATTTTTCTTTTTGAAAAGTTTGCTTATGCACTTATTGTACCGCGCTATTTTTTAATAATAGTTTCAAGTAAGATTCAAGTTTTACAATATCCTTTTAAAAATATATATATAAATACTCGCAGAAAAGGTAAAATAAGTGCAGAAAAATTAAGAGAAATGGGGGGGGGGTTCCATAAAAAAAGATAAAAGAACAAACATTGAAAAACGGTTGTACCCATAAATATGTTTAAAAGAAAAATATAGCAAAAACATTTAGTTTATGCTTGCAAAAAAAACAAACCAAAAAATCAAACTAAATGTTTGAAAATAAACAAGCAACAACACGTAAATCTTTGGAAAAATAAAACTTAAGTATGTTTGCAAAAAAAAAAAAAAAAAAAAAAAAACGTAAATATGTTTGAAAAAAAAATAAAACTTAAGTATGTTTGCAAATAAACAAAAAAAACATGTTTAAAATTAAAATCTAACAAAAACATTTATTTTTATTTCAAGGGTGCCATTATATACATTTTGTGCTTACATAACTGGGTGGACAGACAGTAACGCCATCTATAGTCGAACGGAGGAAACAGGCTCTCTCTTTCTTCACGATTACCAAATAAGTTTTATAAAAAAAACACTAGCGGGGGGGCATTGCCAGGGTGTACAGAGGTAGTGTAGTAAGGAACTCGGGTGGAGAGAGGTGTTAAAAAAAAGTAGCGGGGAATGTCCGAGTGCAGAGAGGTAGGGGGAGAAGCAAAACAACAGTAGGCAGCCCGGGTGGAGAGAGACATTTAAAAAAAATGGCCTAGCGGGGGGGGTCCCCGGTGTTGCCCAGGTGTGTGAAGGTGTAGTAAGGGAACCCGGGGGGGGGGTTAAAAAGTGATAGTAGCGGGGAGAGATCAAGACAACAGTAGGCAGTTTGGGTGGAGAGAGGTGTTTTAGCCGTACATAAAATCATGTTTAATTTTTAGTCGTGCATAATTAGTAGAATAAAAAAATCTAAAAAAAAATCAACTTGTTTATTGTATACTTTTCAAATATATGTGTATTGTATACAAGGTAAATCAATTCCTTCACTTTTATTATTCTGCAGTATTTCTATTGTGAAACGATTTATTGAAATAAAATATAAGAAAAGGACATTATTGAAAAGTACACAAGAAAAATTAACAAAAAAAATATACAGATAAAAGTAACTTTTAATAACAAAATCAAAAAAATAAAAGTTTAGGGCTCTACATTGCGAGTGAAACAGTCGCAGTTGTGAGTGGTTTTTCAAAATGGCGACTAGAAGTAATGAAACGCTTATCTTTTGGTGATTGTATTCTCTCACTGACACTCTTGCAAAGCTCACTAGTGAGTGAAAAATATCTTTTCAACTTTTTTTTTTATAAAACGAGCAAAGTAAAAGGTTTAACAAAACAATATATCTTTCTTTATCAAAGGCTGTTCAAAAAACATCTGAGAAAATTCGAATGTTTAAACTAAAATTCGGTTCATATTTAGAATTACACTTATTAAAAATTACAAAAAAAATCTTTATGATAATCGTCATAGAACGAAGATGTCAGATTCTAAAAATCACGTGGGTTTGGCTAGTAACTTTTCTATTTGGCTAGTAAACGAAAATATTCAGTTGTCAAAGGTCAACTAAAGATAAATTCGTCCGTAGAGCCCTGCAGTTTTATAAGAAATATGTTTATGAAATTATAAAAATATATTTTTTGAATTTTAAAATAAATTTGCCTTATCACCGTTTCTAGTAGCACTCCACAGAAAATTAGGAAGTACGTTGACTAACTATAACCAAACAATTTTTAAAAATTCATGTCTTAAAAAAATGTAAACAGGAATTATTTTTTTTAAGCTTACATGTTTATTATGAGTACACACCCTCCATCAAAAATGATGTACAAAAATCACTTGCCAGTGTTCCCACCAATATTCATATTCAGATAAAATGTCTTTATCACTGAAGTAAAAAAAAAAGAAAAAGAAAACTTCTCAAACTAGACAGTTGAAAAAATCAAAGAAAATGAAAAATATACAAATCGGTATACAAAGCAGGAAAAAAAGCGAACCTCTTATTATGGAAATAGATTGAAAGCAGAGTCTGTGTCAGAATTGCTAGTTGCTTTCTCAGTTTCCCTAAATACTTTTTTTGTTAAAACAATATATATATATATATATATATATATATATATATATATACACACGAGGGGCGTGCAATAAGTAATGCCCCTGACCCACTTCCCATAGCAGTAGAGCAACGAAACTTGGCACAGTTATTATTCTTTCTCTACATAGGAACCACCCAGAGTTATGCATTTCTCCCATCGTTTGATGCAGCTCTGGAGACCGTTTTTGTGGAACACCCCAGGTTGGTCCTCCAACAAAGACTTGACTTCAGAAATTAAGGCTGCATCATCTGGGAAACACTTTCCTTTCAAAAACAACTTCATGGCTGGGAAGAGGTGAAAGTCAAAGGGTGCAAGGTCAGGAGAGTAGGGAAGATGGGGGAGGATTTCATAACCACACACCCGTGCTTCTGATCTGGCTACATGTGAGTTGTGGACCGGAGCGTTGTCCTGCAGGAGGAGGGTACCATGCTTATCTTGCCCCGCCTCTTGATTTTGATAGCTTCCCTTAATTTCCTCAAAAGTGAAGCATAATAGGCTCCTGTAATTGTGGTACCCTTTGCCAGGAAATCTGTCATCATTACTCCGTCCTGGTCCCAGAAGACTGAGTATGACCTTGCCAGCAGAGGGCTGCCCCCTTGCCTTCTTTGGAGGTGGTGAGTCCAAGTGCTTCCACTGCATTGACTGGACTTTGGTCTCTGGATCATAGTGATGGACCCAGGTTTCATCCTGTGTAATCAGTCTTTTGAAAAACTTTGACTCATCTTCTTGGCACATCTCCAAATTCATCCTCGAGCACTCAACGTGTTCTCGCTTCTGGAATAGTGTGAGCAACCTGGGAATCCATCTGGCAGACACCTTATGCATATGCAAATAGTCATGAATGATAGTTTCCACAGACTCTGTACTAATCTTGACATCTTGGGCTATTTGGCGAATAGTAATGTGCTGATCTTCCAAAATGGCAGCCTCAACTTGACGGACAGATGCCTCATCAATGGCAGAAGAGGGGGCGACGAGGTCTGGGAGCTGTTTCCACAGACTGCCGGCCATGTTTGAATTCATGATGCCAGCGTTTTACAAAGTCATATGATGGGGCATTATCACCATAAGTTTCTTTAATTTCATCAAAAGTCTCCTGTGATGTGTGTCCTTTCAAATACAAAAACCGGATCACTGCTCGACATTCAACAGGCTCCATTTCACACCTGACTCAGTTCAAACACCTGTAAAACAGAAACCACAATTAGTTCAGAGCTGTAATTTGCCACATAATCCGAAGAGATATAAATCATTGCACATGGTCAATTTCAGCTAGATCAGACAACTGGAAGTGGGTCAGGCGCATTACTTATTGCACACCCTTCATATATAATGTCTACTCATCATTAGAGTCTAATTAAGCAAGATTCCCCTTTATTTGTAATATTTCTTAAACTTAAGCTTTAAATTTGAGAAATTTTCTAGAATAAAAATCATATAATAGGTTTTGATAAAAATTAGAATGAGGATTCTAAACATAAGATTTATTATTATTTATATCTTGATTTTGGTCTTTGTACTGAGTCATAGATGTGATGCAAAACTATTTTGTTCAGGGAATTAATTTTACCTTCCTGGGACGGGTATTCTTGGTAGTTTTTTTTTTTTTTTTTTTTTTTTCATCAAATCGAGTAAATAAGATAAATCCCTTAACAAAGCTGAAAGTTCTGCATAAAAATAAAAAAAAAATGAATAAAGTTCTTATCGGTTTATCCCTTTATCGCAGTAGATTAAGTTCTCGTAAGTTCTTTAAATATACACCCTTGCTTTTGAAACACTTCTGAATGTGTTGACAGATTGAGTGTAGGGTCCTTCACTCTTGCTCTCCACTTTGAAGTGTTTTTATTAGCTATTAGTAGGAGCATAGCTAAAGAAAGGGCCAAGTCCTTATCTGCTTGCCTCCTCATAAGGCCAGTTTAACACAAGGTTGGTTTTTAATATCAAAGATGTCCAACTCCCCAAAACAAGGCATTCACTCTACCTCGGATGAAAAATAATAGTACTTCAATCTTGAAGAATGTTATCGTCACTAATATATATATATATATGTATATATATATATAATATAAAGCTGAATGTGTGTGTGTGTGTGGTCACGAATAGGCTCTTATATGGTTGACTATTTTAAAAAACTGATTACATATAATGATAGAAGATGTATCGAGACACAGGAATGGGTATGTTTGATCCTGCAGAATGGTGGTTCATTAAAATTGTGGTGTTTGCATTCGCGCCTGGTCCACAAAGTATGGAAATAAAAAATAAAAAAATAAAAAAAAACGTTTACAAGTGTTTTTGATATAGATGTCCATAAGAATACTTTGATAAGTATGTTTTAACTTAAATAGGGATGGTATAATAAAATTGTGGGGTCTGCATTCGCGCCTGGCCTCCATAGAATGGAAATAGGCACCAACTTTAATAAAGACTTTTCATATCTATCTGCGTAAGTATACTTTGATAATTATGTTTCAGTTTGAAGAAATATAGTATAATAAAATTATGGGGTGTTCGTTCGCGCCTGACCTCCATAGAATGGAAATATGTCACAAAGTTTAACAAGGTTTTTTAATATAGATCCACAGAATATTGTGATAAGTGTTTCAGTGTGAACAGGTATGGTATAATAAATTATGGGGTTTATCTATTTTATTTTTACTTTCATCATATTTTGCTTTGATTTTGATACTCCCGAATTCGAAGCTATCTCTTTACAACCCTTCCTTTTCATAACCTATCATACTTTAATAAATCAGAGTCCATTTTCTGTAGGCTGTTTTTGAACCCAGTCAACGACGGGTACTTTTGCTAATATATATATATAACTGGCTTTGCAGAGTATATTTTTCCTGATTCAAACAATCTAATCTGAGTTGAATGGGTAACCCAACAAGTTAGATTTTTTTTCTAGTATATGTTTGGTACTTCTGCATTTACTGGCTTCCACAAAGTTTCTCGGGTGTATTCAGCCGATGATGGGAATAATCAGAAGCAGCTGATCATAAAACGTTAAGTCGCTATGAGAAAATTTTAATGATAAACAGGAAAAACATGGAAATACAATAAATAAAATTATAAATCCGCATTTGACCCAATCCTAAACCTAAGCCCTAACCTTAATCTGCACGATTAAAATTAATTTTTTTTTATTTTTTCCTATTTATAAAAAAGTAGCCTTCATAGAAATTGAGTTTTGCAAAAAAAAAAAAAAAAATAGGAGAGTTCTAATTCTAACAAAAGGAGGTAAATCTTTTCTGCAAACTGAAAATCTTTGACCAATTTAACAAAACTTACTTTTCACTCATTGTCTTCGAAAACTGTTTTCATTAATAATTAATTTTTTACCTTATCGTTTTTCATAATTTTGGGATATTTTCATTACTGCGACATGATAATTCAATAGATATTATTGATTTCACCAGAATTTCCAAATTTCATTTTTTTGAATTTCACAACAAAATAAAAGAGAACCAAAATCTATTAGTTAAAAATAGACAGTGCATTTGTAAAAATTGAGAAACATTTGGCTGACTTTTTTCCGGTTATTTCCGTCACCTGCCAAGCGAACTGGAATCAACTTTGTGGAAATTGCGGGTTGGTAAATGCAGAAACGCCATATATATATTTTTTTATTTGTTCACAAACTCCTCATAGAGTTTTTGGAGATAGATTCCCTCTTCCACCTCCAACACAACCTTAATTTGATTACTTAGATAAAATACTATAGTGTGTCTCTGCCTTTGTGCAGAACAACTTCATTTTATCACATTGATAACTTAAAAATGAGATCGACGCTCTATAACCGTATATATTCTGAAAATATATTAATCACAATAAATATATTTAATTTTGATCAAAGAAGTTATAACAATATTATAGAGTCTATGTAAAAAGGGGGGGAGTAATATAGTGCTATAGGCTGGAAGTAGAACATAGAATTCCTTTTTCAATGCCAGGTAACGTCAGATATTCCTATTCATATAAGTATATAAAATGGAAAAGATTGGATTTATTTTGTTCTATTCAACCTGATATTTCTCAGTATCTTACTGTTGCTGTTTTTTTTTTTTTTTTTTTTTTTTTTTTAATGATGTTGATGAAAACTATGATTTTGTCTCCCTTCTTGCCCTGTGTTGATGCGTTGATCCCCCGGCGAGAAAAGTAGATGTGTTTATGACATCTCTATTGTATTATTTGTCTATCATTACATCTCAAGCAGCTTCGCACATCTTTGCCTCAGAAGAAATTCTTGTATGCCATCTTTGCCAATTTTTCATTCCATTGTGTTCGTCTTAGACTGGAAAACTGTTTTTTTTTTTTTTTTTTACTTGTTTTTGTAGAAGGGGCAGAGTTATATTTTCATTTTGTCTCCCATTCTCTGCCTGGTAGCTACCTACACACACAAACACGTGCACACACATATATTTTCAGATTTACTTCATCGTCTTTATTTTGTCTATTTGGTACAATTTGTAATAATATCTATTTGCTTCTAACGTGTTGCTTGACAACACGATCGACATCATCTCCCAGGATAATGGTTAATGAGTGATCACTGAGACAACTTAGTGATTGTTGATGGTGAAAATTGGGTAGAATTTGATTATTTAAGGGGCGGGACGTCAAGAACTTGTTTACATTGGACTTGAAGACGATCATGTTGTAGTCAGTTGGGAAGCAGGCCAGCAAAACAAAGATTTATGGATGGGCAGTCCTAGAAAAGAAGCTTTCTTCATGGAATTTGAGTTTAGATTTAGACAAAGATAGAGAGTGGAGAAAACCGTTGTTAATAGTAGACAAGTGTTTTTTGTGAAAGTTTAGCGGGAGAGGGGGGCATCATAGATTGAAGCTCAGACGAGCACTTGCCATGGAAATAATGATAGAGCAGACACAGGTCTGCAATGTCTCTTGTGTAGGAAAGAGATTGCAAGGAAGAAAAGAGTGCTTCACCTACTAGGTTTCAGAGGCCAGTTTTGAACTCTGTTAAGGCACGATAGGCTGCTCCAAGCAGCTCCTTCCCAGATGAGTACTCCAATTTAAGGTGTATTTGGCTATTATGTAGGTAGATGATTGCGCTGAGAGTGAGTTACCTTCTAGAGTGGTAGAATGATGCAACCATTATTCATATGTAATCATATTTTCCTATTTGCGTATACAATATTATCATTAATTAATTAATTACAGTGATTAAAAAAAAGTAAAAATTAGAACTTTTATTAAAATGATGTGTGCATTCATTTTCAGGGGAAGTAATTCAAATAAAAACTAGGTTCTTCTTCGTTATTGGAGCAAAATTCGAAAATTGAGATATTGAATTTCAAGTGAAACCAATGGTATATCCTGAATTGTCGTGTCACAGTAATGAACATATCAAAAAACTTACAAAAAACATGATAAAGTAGAAAATTAATTATCAATGAAAATAGTTTTCAAACACAATTTAGAAATTGAGTTTTGCAAAAAAAAAAAAAAATAGGAGAGTTCTAATTCTAACAAAAGGAGGTAAATCTTTTCTGCAAACTGAAAATCTTTGGCCAATTTAGCAAAACTTACTTTTCACTCATTGTCTTCGAAAACTGTTTTCATTAATAATTAATTTTCTACCTTATCGTTTTTTATAATTTGGGGATATTTTCATTACTGCGACATGATAATTCAATAGATATTATTGATTTCACCTGAATTTCCAAATTTCATTTTTTGAATTTCACAACAATAATAAAAGAGAACCAAAATCTATTAGTTTTTAAAATCACAATAAATCAATATTAAAGACTAGTAAGACTTGTGGAAATTTCATGGAATGAGAAATATATTTAATTAGGAAATATGCTTTGATAAAGCTGATATCTTTCTTGATAGTACAAAAATTAGTCTTTTGGACAGAAAAACTAAATAACACAGCAATTATGGTTTTAACATTTCTTGGTTGGTTGGTTGTTTTTTTTTTTTACGGCATATCAACCTTTTTCAGGTTATTTAATGTTGAATTAAAAGATTTTGAAGAAAAAATTTTTTAATAAAATATATTTGTTGTTTTCTGGGTCAGAGTGGACCTGGGAGCAATGGCAATTAAAGTGTGGCTCCACACTCCCCAAAGCCCGCAAGTTGGAGCCTCACCACTGGATATAGTTTAAGGTCATATCCAGGACCGTTTAACATTTATAAGAATATAGTGTCCATTTTATTTTAAAAATAGAACTGACCCAAACGAGATAAATTAATAAATACTCAGAAAGTAATATTGTGCTACATAGTTCAATACAAAAAATAAATTACATTGTAAGAGACAATCTTTAATTTACTCCCTCAGTCCAGCATCTCTTGGCAAACAGTGTTCATTTCAATTTTTTTCTTTTAATAATTTTTATTTAAATTTTAAAAAGAAAAAGCATCTTTGTTTACTGAAGTAATTTTAAAGATATAAAAAAAACCTAACAAAGTGCTAATTTGGCACGCGCTGAATCATCTATACCGAAATGGCTGACACCAAATTGGCCACACCAAAAACACATCTGCTATACTAAGGATATTGAGCAGTTTTTCATTATTATGTCAACTCTATCGTTGCCCCCACAACAATTTAAAAAATAAAATAATGGATAAAAACACAAAAAAGTAATCGCCCCAAAAAAGAAGTACATGATCACCTCTCCACCAGAGGGGATACAAAGAGAAGCTTTGGAGAAACAAAAAAAAAAAAAATGCTGCCCTGCAGTAAATAAAATACTTCCCTGCAGTCTAAGTTGACCTCATTAAGTCATTAAGTATGGGCACCTGCCAATTCTTAATGGTTAAATAAATTCAAACATGTTTCCGTTACTATTTTGTGGTGGCTAAGTGGTTAACGTTGCACGTTTTTTTCACACTTTAATTTCCAACTTCAACTCAAGAGTTTGGGTTCAATCCTTCATACTTACCTACCAAAACTTTTTTTATTTAATTAACCCCCCCCCCCCAACACAAACACCCGGGTGTTTTGATTTACCCAAAACCACACACACCTCCAAACACCCGGGCAACGCCAGGTACCCCCCGCTAGTATAGATATAAAAGTGAAAATGTGTGTTAGTGTGTGCGTTTTTTGTGTATTTCCGGCAAAGGCTTTTGGAAAGGGGGGCGCTCAGGAAGGTCACTAATTCTTAGAACTTTTAATATACTTCCTAGATTATAATATCTCCGATTTACCAAAGGAGGTCACGTCTATCTTTTATTTGAGTGACTTTTACACGCTATTTTCACAGTATTTCCTGGTCTCCACATGTTTGTTTGTCTTTTCAGTATAAAAGCGAAACTGAATCCGTAGCAAACAACTCTCCCTGGCACAAGTGCCAGGGACATCCAGAAAGCAATTAATTTTGATCAATATGGCCAAAACCCGTCATATCAGACAATTGCTATTCATTTAGACACTTCCCTTTTTATGGGGAGCTGGTTTTCCCTAACATCTTGGAGAAACTGGCTTGCAGCCAAAGTTAAGTCTGTGATTTCATTCCCTTATGGCGTGATGTTTGACCTCATTTAAATTTACGTACCTGTCACTTAACTTTTTAATCGTTTAATTTCAACCATTCTCACTTCTCTGCCCTCTTAGCATTGTGGTAAGATGTGAGGCTCTCTTTTTTGCCTTCGCCTTAAGGCTTCAGGTTCGAGCCTACCTACCTCCCAAAACTATTTTCTTTAACATTGACAAACACCCGGGCAACGCCGGTCAACCCCACTAGTATAATAGAATAAGAAGAAGAAAAAGAAAAAGATAAACAGTTGTCAAATTGTGCATTACTGTTTTGCTTGTATATCTTAAAAATGAAACTTATTTTTTTCTAATTAGCCCTCACATTTCCAAATGTCTTGCTGGTTTTTATTATTAATAGTATTCTTATGTTCAAAGATGCTGATGAAAACTAAGTTATCGTCTCACTTCGTGTTGCCTTCTTCTGTGTTTAACTGCAGGGGAGGCAGTTAGATATATTTATCACATGTAGATTGTAACCATTACCTTTCAAGCAGCTTCATTTTTGCCTCAGAATAAATTCTTGTACATTTTGATGATAAAAAAAAAACAAAAAAAAAAAACATAAGATTGATGTAGACATTTTCTTTTCTGTCATTCCACATCTAAGACATCTGCCCTCTTTTAGTATGGAAGCCAAAAATGTCTCCCTATACAGCAGTTGAAACGCTTCAAAATGCCTTTCAGATTTCAGAGGGCTACAAATTAATTATTCCTTCTTTTTTTTTTAGCTAGTAACCTCTTAAGCAAAACTAAAATAAAGGCTCCCAGGCAACGCTGAGAAAATATATTTAGTAAAGATATAAAAAATGGTAAAAATGAAATCTATTTTCTGTAATTAACCCTGGCATTACTGAGTGTCTTGCTGCTGCTGTTTATTATTATTATTAGTAGTAGTAATAGTAGTATTCTTAGATTTAAAAATGTTGATATAAACTAAGCTATTGTCTCCTTTCTTGTTGCCCACCTCCCCCGTGTGGAGGAAGGAAGATATCATATATATGATTATCATACCTCGTCTACCATTACATTTCAAATAGCTTCACCCACTTTTGTCACAGAAGAAATTATTATACATTTTCATGATAAAAGAAGGAATGATGAAGATGTCTTGTTCTGGGTTTTTTTTTTCTGTCATTCACATCTAAGACATCTGCCCTCTTTAGTTTATTTTTATTTTATTTATTTATTTTTTTTTAATTGAAAAAAGTTTTTTGCATCCCATCCTCTTCAGATAGGGTATACAAAAGTAATCTACCTTGTTTTTTTGTTATTGCTACAATGGTGTTTACCCTGGGTTGGGTTGTACCAGTTTCTCACCTGGCCTTCACCATATCCCGAACCATGGCAGTCATGAGCAAGGTCACATGAAATGGTTAACCAGTTGTGATTCCCGTTAAAGAGCATCCACTTTTAGATGTGAGAACTAAATCAGGTTTCCGTTGATGATTGTTACCCACGGTCGTATCGTCAACTGCCAATTATGCAGCCCACGTAGAGAGGAAAGATGACATCGCAAATTAATTTCCTCCCTGTACGATGAGTCCCTACTATAGGAATGTTGGTTGGTTGGTTGTTTTTGTTTTACGGCATATCAACCCTTTTCAGGTTATTTAATGCCGAATCCAAAGATTTTGAAGAAAAATTTTTTTAATAGAATATATTTGTTGTTTTCAAGTCGGTTTCTATTCAACCCATAGTTGGGACCCTAACAGGTCCTACCACTCTGGGTCAGAGTGGACCTGGGGGCAATGGCAATTAAAGGGTGGCTCCACACTCCCCAAAGCCCGGAAGTTGGAGCCTCACCACTGGATATAGTTTAAGGTCTAACTTTTTAATTTTTATGTTTTTAAAATCACATTTACCTCAAACAAGGCATATTGCCATTTGAACGTAAGGGGCTATTATTTGGAACCATGTTTCGGGGTGATGAGCAAATTGTCAGTACAGTCAGGGAAGCAGGTAGCAGGAAGGAAATCCTAAAGTCTATTTGTCCAAGGAAAGAAACTTGCTTATATATTGTATTTATTTATTAGTGGAGGGGGGGGGCTTTGCTTAGTCGTAAAATGTATTTTAATTCATGCAGTTTCGTATTTATTATTACAGAGCCAATTCTCTATTGAATATTATTTAGTACAAAATATATAGTACTGATTTCAAAAGATTAAAAAAAAAAAAAAAAAATGACTTAGTTAGAATCGAAACAAAAACATTTAGTGCTCCAGCCGCATTCTTTACCATTTGAGCTATCGAAAGATGGATAAGAATGATTTAAAATTAAAGTTATGAATGAGTTTGTGCATGCACAAAAGCAAGAGAAATATGTAGGTAAGTTGAAAAGAACTGAGATTGTCGGACTAACTTCCTCATCTTGGTTGTTATCGTCACAACATTTCGGCCGTTTTGCCCTCCGGCCTTCATCAGGTGTTTTGTATCGAACTGGGGAACCGTTTGTTAGGAGTCTCGAACCCAACCCTTTATTATTATTACGGGGGGGGGGGGTACTGTGTTCGGACTCCAGCTAGGCTCCGGGACATAGTTGCTAATTCTCTGTTTTGAATGTTACTTTTCACTGCCTTCGTTCAGGATTGAACTTAGCACCTTTGGGTAACTGTAAACTTTGATACAACGTCTAGGACCACTCGGTACCCCCGTAATAATGATAAAGGGTTGGGTTCGAGTCTCCTAACAAATGGTTCCCCCAGTTCAATACAAAACACCTGATGAAGGCCAGAGGGCAAAACGGCCGAAACGTTGTGACGATAACAACCAAGATGAGGAAGTCAGTCCGACAATCTCAATTAATGAAAACACCTCATCTCAAAAATACAGACAATTACTATTGAAAAGAACTGTTTGTATTTCAACTTGCCGACATATTTTTGTGCGTGTTCATCTGTCCAAACAAAGATTTTACTTGTTATAAACCATCCTTGGTGTATAATTACTATTTTCACACACACACATACATACATCTACCGTTTTATTTATATAAATTTTTATTTTTGCCTTATTATTGTGACCGTGCAGGCCGGCAATAATCAAGACAAGCACGTTGATACAATTAACAAAAAAGTGTTTTAGTAAAAGTATGCTACAGAAGTATATATCATAATTCGGTGGCCATAACTGCCACAAATCGCTACCCAATAACATGTTAGATGTAGCTGTATTTATAATCTCTGGGTAAGTGCATTATTCCTTAAATAGGTATATCAGCTTATGTCATAACAAATATTATGCTGTTTTAAAAAATTATAAAAATATTTTATTCATTCAATAAATATTTTATTTATTCAAGAAAAAAAATTTATTTATACAATAAATATTTTTATTGTATGAAAATTTTATTTATTGAATGAATATTTTATTTATTCAATAAATACTTAATTCAACATTTAACAAAATACAAACATTAGATTTAAATTTAAAACTTCATGTAAACATTTACTAAATGATCTTTTTCAACTGCCTAATATAAAAATCCGAGTTTGTTTTACAATACACAGAAATTCAAAACAGTGGTCAACAATGAAATATATAACAAATAAATTTTACCCAAGGCAAGATAAGTTACTCTTTCACCTACCTTGATTAATGTTTGGTGTTTTTATTAATTGTGAATTTTTATTTGGTTTGACAAAAAAATAAGTGTCAAGCATTACACAAGAACAAAAAGAGAAAATGACAGCGGTGTCTCTGAGATCTTTACTATCTCGATAATGACTTAAAAATAAGACATAATAATGGTACAAACCCACCTAATAAATGTCGCGGGAATATTTAGTGAGTGGGTTGCTAACAGTATTTTGTATTTTTTTCATTTTAAGTCATTGTCAAGATTTCAAAGATGTCAGAGACATCGCGCCCATTTTTTCTTGTTCTCACGTAACACTTGGCACAACTTGTTTTTCAAACCAAATAAAGATTTAAAAGTAAATAAAAACACTAAAAATTTATCCAAATAGGTAGAAGAGTATCTTATATTGCCTTTTGCAACATTTATTTGTTATGTATTTGTTTCTAACCACTTTTTTGTAAATCTGTGTATTGTAAAACAAACCTCAAATTCTGTTTAGTTTTCCTTTTTTTCTCTATCCATTATGAGTGGCCTTTGAAACTTGATATGCGGTGACTTGTTAGTATCTGAAACAAATTTAGTGGATAAATTATATCTGAATGGCGATGTTATAGAAACTGTCCAAAAGTTGAGAAGAGTCTATCCGGCATGTGTGTGCAGTGTTATGGTGTATGGGAGTGAAACCTGACCAGTGAGGGTTGATCACGTGTTGCATGAGAAGAAATTATATGAGAATGATATGATGGATGTGTAAAGTGAGTCTTAATAGACAGATCTGATGAGGAAGTGTGTAGAACAGGAGACTTTGTTGGTCAGGTCAAATTGATGATGATGAGAATGATTGGATTAGTAGATGTAGAACAGGTGAGATTATAGCAGGGTTAGTTGGTAGGGGAAGTCAATTTCCAAAAACAACCCAAGATATGTTTACATTTAAAAACGACATTAAACTTATAAAAAATAAACTTCCTCAGAACTCGGCCCTGATTAAAGAGAGAAAGGTGCTTGTGTATCTACGTTACCACTTTATTTTTTTAATAGTATTTTCAGTTTAAATTCAATTTTTATGATATTTTTGTTTATTAAATTGTTAGATGAAATTACAGAATAATTACAAAACACCCTCCTCTCCCCATGTTAAGAATGGGTTTCTAAACAATGTTATTTCAGCGCGATAACATGGATGCACAAGTACTAAAACAGGAGAACCAGATTGGCTGATCACTGCTAAAAAGCTAGAGATGTTCTTTTGTGCATTCCGAAACTTGAATGTGGTTCAGTCACAGAACCACACAGAACCTATGTCATATGGATGCCGTCTAAAAAGAAAAGGAAACATAACTCTGTATTCATCAATACAGAGTTACTTACTTTCGTTTGTTTAGGCCTCAAAAATGATATTTTGGAGATAAAAATAAAAAGACAAATTACAGATTAGTCTCTACGGTTCCAAGGAAGGATTGTCTGAAGATAGTGGTTTTAATTCTATCCAAAGCAGGCCAAAGGATTAGTTGGTCAAAACATGGTGAGACAACTATGGAAGGCAGTAATTACTAGAGATACAGTTATGAACTACTGTTCAGGCATTTTTGTAAACCAGTGTGTGCATTTCACATAGTGCACTGGTGTTTCAAAACCTCGCAGTATTTTGTGTCTAACCTCCTCACTAGGAGGTAAATAACCATACGATATGGCATGTTTGAAAAATATTGTGTATTTGTATTAAATAATAACACAACAAGGGTTGATAAGCCAGAAAACAAACTAAACCTAAGATGCAGGCTCATGTTTCTTCTTTTCTTTAATATGGTGAGATAATTATTCTCGAACATTCTTTAGATATTTTTGTCAATTTCTTAAAAATTAAAAAAAAAACAAAAAAAAAACAAGGATCTAGGTATATTCAGAGACTTTTTTCTTATATTATTTTTATTTTATGAGATGAGGCTTCATAATTTGTGTATTGATTTTTTTTTTTTTTTCAGACTGTTATTCTCATCTTTATAGTTGTTGTTGTCTCACCACGTTTCGACCAAATATTCCTCTGGCCTTCTTCAGATGGTTAACCGTGACGAGATAGGAATGTTGAGTTTCATAACTGTATCTCTAGTAATTACTGCCTTCCATAGTTGTCTCACCACGTTTTGACCAACTAATCCTTTGGCCTGCTTTGGATAGAATTAAAACCACTATCTTCAGACAATCCTTCCTTGGAACCGTAGAGACTAAACACCTCTGAAGAAAGCCAGAAGAATAGTAGGCCGAAATGTGGTGAAATAGCGACAACTATGAAGATTAGGATAACAGTCTGAAGAACAAAAAATAATACAAAGATGTTTTTGTATGGAAATCGCTCCAGACGAGGCATGAAACCGCTTACTGTAAGGAACTAACAGAAACAAAAGGTGATTATCGCAAAAACAGGAAGATGCCTACTGAACAGACCAAGGCTATAGGTAGGAGGAAAGCAATCAGCAGATAGATAATTGCACAAGCTTGCAGTTTTTGAAAAGAAGCTACTGGAATAGAAAGCTGTATTACAATGAGGTAGTTACATGTTAACATGTATGAAAATCTTTGCAAAGAAACAAAGGAAATGAAAGAAATTCGACTCAGCTTTTTTGGGTTGAAATAAAAGGCACTTGTACCTAATACTTTTCAAATTACGCCCGCAGCTTGGTTTTACAAGTCTCTTCATTCGCCATGAGGATTACAAAGCTCTGCTGTATCGAACGCATACTTTTTCTCCTCCCTATGTCTGCTCAAGTCCAGTCACTGCCACACAGGTTTTTTCAGATCTCTTCTTTTCTTTCCACTGTTATGTCTACAGCTTGTCTCACGATACACAGTCGTCCGACTATTTTTTGTTCAAAGTTCAGATTGCATCTTGTTTTAAAAGTTTTTTTTTTGCACTCACATGTGCTTCCAAGTTGCTCTCGTCACCCATGTGGTTCCTTGTTTTCTCTCCACTTATCTTTTCCTTCTCTTCCTCTGCTGTAACGTCACCTCACGCACACCGGCTTAGTCATTTGCATACGCGTCAGCGGCTGTTACAAGGTATCAAAAAAGCGAATTGATGGAGACCACTAGAATAACGAATCAAACAAGCTGCAACACAGAGAGCAAAGAATAGATCAGACAGTTCTGAAGAATACATGTCATAATAGTTTTGCTAAAGAAGACTGAGACTAATAACATCACATCTATGAGGTAGAGGTTGCAGTGAGGAAGAAAAAGTGGAACCAATCAATAAAATAACAGATATTCTGATTATGTCTACATTCTTGGGCCATGGTGAGGATAGGTGCTCTTCCAAGTGCCATTCTTGTTTATTTATCTTTTGTGCATTTATAATTTTCACACCCAGAACATTCCTAAGCAAGTCGACTCTTGGAGCCGCTCACCTCTCACTACTACTACTACTACTACTACTACTAGTATCATATCAAGGATTCTTTTTTTTTTTTTAATGTTTTTATTTATTTACCTATGTCCTATTCCTTCTCCGCCTGCTGCCTGCCAACAGCACTCACTTTTCAACATTACTGCATTCTGATATGTTGTGTGGCATTCTTCTAGTTTCTTTCTAAGATGGCAGATCATAATGATGATTTCACCCCCCTTGCTCCTCCCCCCTCCGGACCCATCCCTCACCCCTTTCACACCTTTTTTAAAGGTCATCATTGATATGAATCAGATGTGTCTTTCACCTTCCCCTTTTGTTTTGTAGGAGACAGGCTTTTTAGGGGGTTTCACTTGCTCTTCTAACGCCTTTCCTTTTTCTCTTATCATTTTTTTTCAAGTGTTTTGTTTTCTTTCTTCTCCCTCTCTCTCTCACACACACACACACATACACACACACACACACACATGCGTGCTCATGCTTCTTATTACTGTGTCTCTCTCTCTTGGTAAATTTTTGTTTCTGCATTGTACCTCTTTCTTTATCTCTCCATCATATCCTACCTCCCTCTGTTGTTATCTCTCTTATCGTCTCCTTCTTCTTTTCTAACGCTCTCCCTCTCTTTATTGCATGCGCTTCCTTGATATGTATCTCTCTTTCAGTTTCTCTGTCTCTATCTCTCTTTCTCTATCTCTCGTTCTCTTCGTATCTTCTTTTTTATGTAGCTTCCCTCCTCTTCAACTCTTGACCTACTTCCCTCTCTGTCTCTTATTTCTGTATCCCCCCACCCCTCTTTCCATCTCTTATTTTTGGGTTGTATTGCTTTCATTCTTTGTCAAACCTCAGTTTCTGTTCTGGCAATCTCTTTACCTTCTCCTCTCTCTGTATCTTTCTTTTCTTCTGTCAGATTCTCTCTCTCTCACTCTCTCTCTCTCTCACTCTCTCTCTCTCTCTCTGTATCTTTTCTTCTGTCAGATTGTATTTCTTTCTCTCTCCCTCTCCCTTTTCTGTCAGATTCTATTTCTTTCTCTCTTTCGGTATCTTTCTTTTCTTCTGTCAAATTCTCTCTCTCTTCTTCTGTCAGATTCTCTCTCTCTTTTTTCTGTAAAATTCTCTCTCTTTCTTTTTTTCTGTCAAATTCTCTTTCTCTCTCTCTTTCTTTTTTTCTGTCAAATTCTCTCTCTCTCTCTCTCTCTCTCTCTCTTTGTATTTCTGTTCTCATTCTCTCTACATTTATATTCCTCTGCCTCCCTCTCGCTCTTTATATTTTGTCTCCTAATCACTCTATTTCCTTCTCTCTCTCTCTCTCTCTCTCTCTCTCTCTCTCTCTCTCTCTCTCTCTCTCTAGATATATTTTTCTACCTCTGTCATCACTTTCTGTTCTTTTGCCCCCTTCTCTTTACATCCCGATTCTTCTCTTGCACTCTCTCTCTCCCTTTCCAACATTTCATTCCTTTTTTCTCTTTCTTTCTTATTCTTTCACTCTTTACTTTTCTATTACGCACTCTCACTTGCCTCTCTTTTTCACCCTCTCTTTCCTATCCTCGTTCCCCCTCTTGCTTTTACCTTTGCTGTCCTCCTTATCACTCATCTAGTTACTACTCCCCCACCCCTCTCGCTCATCAGCGCCTCCACCCTTGCAATATGGCAGCTATCAGTGTTAAATGTTAGTCTCATTAGGAGGACAAAGTAAATAGATTATGCGCACATGTACAGACCTTTTCAAGAAATGACAACACGTCATCATCATTGTTTGTGGCCTACGACTTGTGGCATAAAACTCTAAAACTTACTCTAAAAAAAAAAAACTACCCAATCCTCCTGAAGATAACAATTCTCGGTAACTACAGTAAAAGATGATTCTAATTATATATTTGTTATGTATATTTATTTTTTTTCTAGATTAGTAATACTTTAAAGTGCTCAAGGAGTGAAAGTCTTTTTTTTTTTGAGTAAGAAGAAATTAAGGAGAATGTTAATTTTGGCTGAACCCGTGACACAGTGGACAGAGCACTTTGTAAAATTCAGATGTTTAAGTTACACTCTTCTGGAAGTTGAAGGTTCAAGCCGCAGTACGGGTGACACTCAAAATACATTTCTGAATTACTTGGGACTTCTACCCAGTCATGGCTGACGAAACGAGAGCATGCTAACTCCATGGATTAAATAAACAGAGCCATTTGAAATTCTGTGCAGATTCCCGAGTTTAACAAGATACATCTGAAGAAGGTCGGAGGTTACATCAGTTGAAACATTGTGAAAACGACACTCGAGATGAGAACAGTAATCCATAGAATTCAAATAATAGGAGTGTGTGTGTATAGTATATATTTGCATGCTTCTTTTGTTTGTAAGAGAGCGTATATCTGAACTGTGTGTATGTGTTTGGTAAGCTATGCATATGTGATTTACTGGGGAGGTACAGAAGTTCATGTCCGTCTTTTGTTGTATTTGTCAAGAGCCTCCAGCAGTCTGAAGAGGAGTTGTTATATGGAAGGGAACAAACCCCAGTAAGTAAAAGAACCAAACTAGATAAATTTGAAAATGATATTTGGAAAAGGATAGAATCGAACTCAGTAGGCAAGTGTTAAAACGATAATATATACAACACTCCTTCCAAGAGGGTATCAGTTCTCAGTCTGACCGACGACTCTGACTGGTCAATCTTTACTGCTCTCTCCGGCCCTGTCTGACTAACTGACTCAAACCCATCTCAATATATTAGGAATTCCCTTTCCTTTATGATGTCAGAGGCATGGCCAAGAATACGATTCCTTCAAATTACACGTGCCCTAATCACGTTTGGTAACAAAGAAATTCCTAAATGAATTATTTCATTTATGACCTATTTATTTCATCATTATTTCTAACTTGTATTGCCCATTCTTTTAACTGACATATTTAATATCCAGTTATTTCTAAAAGAATTAACAATCGCTGCATTCCTAAATTGAATATCTATTATCTTTTTAACACTTGCCTACTGGGTTCGATTCTATCCTTTTCCAAATATTTTTAATCTTTTCTAGTTTGTTCTATTACTTACTGGCATCTGTCCCCTTCCATGTAACAGGCTATCAAACAAAATTGTGTCGCATGAATGTGTGTTTTTATTTATTTTTTTTTCAAGGGAGTCAGCACTTATCAAGACCCAAAGGCCACTTGAGGATAAGGGTTAATGAATGTAAGGTGGTAGTCTAGTAATCGTTAATGGTTTAAGTTGGATAGAATTTTATGTTTTAAGGGAATGGTTCAATGAGAACTTGTTTACATTGGACTTGGGTCTACCATACTGCAGTTGGCCTGGATGCAGGCCAATGGAACAGTATTGCCCAGACGAGCAGTTTTAGGAAAGAGGCCTTGGTCGTGTGTTGTTGGTGAAAGAAAAGGAGGAAAAAACAAAAACAAGCCGTGCGTTTATGTTTTTATACTATGCGCTGAAATCCTTAGTGGATATTCTCGCTTCTCTAAAGGCTTGAAGGAAATTGCTGGTTGGAGGTTTTATCCAATTAAGAGTTGATACATAAAAACGATATTCATTTGGCTGATAATTCAAACAGCGGAGCTCAGTTAGAATTATAATTTGCATCATCATGGTGTTATGTCGGTTGGTTTCCACACTTAAGGATTTTCCTTCATACTTGGACTGTTTTTATCATTGTTGTGCATTGTATGGTGTTAGTTCTTCATTTGATTACAATTTCTCCTTGTCTTTTTTCCCAGGATTTTCAAAACTGTTCCTAGTGCTCCTATTATTATTATCATTATTATTATTATTATCATTATTATTATTATTATTATTATTATTATTATTATTATTTGTACTCACTTAGAGTTCTGACACAGGTCATCATCACAGATTACTCACTAATAATAGCTAGTGGTGTTCCCTGGAGTCTGGGTGACGAGTCTCCCCAGATTTTCAAGATTCTCCACCTCTTTCAATAATCTTTACGTTTTATTCTAGTTTCTTTTTTAGTAGTAGTAGTAGTAATAGTAGTTGTAGCATTAAGATTTTCATCTTCCTCATAACACACTCCTTCTCCCTCGTTCTTAATGCTAAATTTAGTGTAATTCTGACCAATAGTTTTGGAGCCTGTAAGTGACAGACACACACGATGCTCAATTATAATATAAATAAGGCTATCAATCATTCATCAATAACTTGAAAGATTAAATGTTCAGTGTATGTTTTCTTTAACTGAGGCCTGACCAAACATCTGTTGTCGTTTTTTTTTTCTTTTTAATAATAAAAAATGTCCTTCTATTTATAATGTATGTGATACGTTTTATAACCAAACCCATTGCAAGGTAAGATTACTTTTAGCTGATAAATCTATCATGAAGTAAGCCTATTATAAAATAAATATTGCCAGTCATACTAAGCGAGTGTATACTCTCTCTCTCTCTCAAAATAATGGGAAAACAAATTACACTTCAAAAGTGCCTACACTAGTATTCATATAAAATATCTCAGTGTAGTTTAAAAAAAAAAAAATGGAAGAAAATGTCTCCAACTGGAAAGTATCAGAAAAGAAAGAATAAAAAAACGTATCAATTATTAAAGAAAAAAAAAGAAAGGAAAAAAGAAAGAAAGCATCTCATACAAATAGTGTTCGGCTGTTTTATTTTCCGGCATATCAATACTTTTTGGGGTTATTTAATGCCAAATCCAGTAATTTTTGTTTCAAGTTGTTAATATATCTTCAAATATTTATACATGAAGTTTGGTTTGGTTGCTTTGTTTTACGGCGTATCAACCCTTTTCGAAATTGAAATACAGAGAATCTTGCTTAATTAGTTTCTAACAAAAACAAATAAAAACATCTACATAAAAACACGATACACTCAGTAGTCGTGTGAGGTGGCCATGTGGTAGAGGTTTAGGTTTCTTATCATGGGGTCCCGATTTCGAATCTCGCTAGATTCAGCCACTCTGATGAGTCATAGACGACGAAACACGTGTCAGTGGAGAATTATATTTTAAAAACAATATATATATATGCCGCTCCCCATATAGGGGTATCAAATTGGTTAAAGGGAAAATTATTCCCAACTCGCATTTAGGTAAAAATGCACTTTTGTAAATAATTGAATTCATTGAAAACGTATTGCAAAAACAAATAACATCCATATATATATATATATATATATATATATATATATATATATATATATATATATATATAAGATCTGTTGTTATTTTTTAGCAATATTAACAGTTTTGAAATGCTGTTTTTTTTTTGTAGTTAATGCCGCTACTTTAGTGATAAGGACATTACCTGCCCTTTGTTTTTTTTTTTGCATATAAATGCGTCTCCCCTTTTACTAACATGACATATTTTTTTGTTATTATTTTTTAAAGTTTTCTTTCTTTCTATTTTTTTTTTTTTTTAAATATTTTAACGTGTATGGAAGTTATCCATGGACACGTGTGTTTCTAGCTAAAAAAATTATCTGTCTTGTCTGTTGGCTGGATTCTCTCTTAACTGTCACTTGTTCTAAAGCACAACTCATCTGGTTTTGCCGGTTTCTTCTGCAGTGTTTTTCTTCTTCTTGAAATGCCCACGCAATGTGCGTTCAAAAAGCGGGCAGCGGTGATAGCAAATAATGATTACTAAGACGAGCTGTCATCTAGTGTGATACCCAATCAAGCACGTAGCATTAAGATGATGAAAGCGGAATACACTTCTGACGACCACTATTCCACACCTTACCTGTCTAACAAGCAGTATTGCGCCAATATTGGATCCACACGTCCTCAGCATTCTATATCATAGGGAAAAATCTTGAATTTTATTCTAGGGTTTCTCTTACCTCTGTGTAATGCTAGACGTCTTTGAATAATAGAGTGCTGCAGGTACCAAAATATGATAACAACATCTCGCTGGAATCCTTTCAACCTTGACTTCTGCATAGCTTACGTATTTCTTACATTTTTGGTCTTTTCTTTATCATAGATTATTAATAAATGTCTCTACCGTAAAGATCAGATAACCTACTATCTATCTATATATATATATATACATATAATATATATATATTTTTTAATTTTTTTTATTTATTATTTTTAAAACAGTAAATAATAAATAAATAAATAAAAATGTTATATATGTCCAAACAAATTAAAGGGCGACTTTCTAAGTAAATAAAAAAGAAAAATGAGATTCGAGGGGGAGCCAATATTAACCGTATTTATCGTCTGAAAAAACAACAATAACAAATATATATATATATATATATATGACTTTTTCTGTGTGTGGGAGGTCTCTACCAATCTACTTTGTCAATTTTAATCTACAGACTTGAAACTTGATAAGAGATTTGAACCTGTGAAACAAATTCAATTTGGTTTTAGCCGGTAAAACAGCTGCTAAGAGGTCAAAAATTAAAAAAAAAAATGGAAATTGGTATGAGTAAGTGTTCTACACATGTGCAAAGATACGTTTATAAGTATAATGTTATTTTTTAACTTTTTCTAACTGGCTGGCCGAAATATACTCATGAATGTGTAGCGACATATACAAGCTTATGTAAAATAAAAAGTATGTATATATATATATATATATATTGTTATTGATGGATTGTTGGTAAAATTACTTGTTCTCTTAAATCAGCATTTAAACAAGATTTAAATTACCATAAATTTAATAGGATTGAAAATAAATTGAAATTATAGGATAATAATTATCATAGTTAAGTGCCAAGAACAAAGGTAAAACTTAATTGTTTTTAATATAATAGGCTGAACTAATGTAGATAAGAGGTATACTGTTGCTATAAATACTTAATTGAAATAAATACTAGGAACGGACCCTATAAATCTGACTAGCCATAGCTATCGTCAGCAGGTTTATCGGAACTATCAGACTGACAGTTTTAGTAATACTGTAGCTGGTATGATCTTGCTCGCTGGCAGCCTGAAGTATGGTCTTGTGCGGTTTTAAGATGTTCAGCGTGACAGGCTCTACTTTCTCATCCTGAGAAATGGTAAGATTTTAACAGAACTGCTGACACTGGCTTAACAACAGCAGCAATATGCAAATGACCAAGTCAGTGTGCAATGTGACAGCAGAGATAAAAAGGGCACAAGGGTTTGAGACATAAGGTATTCGAGACGTGTTGGAGATGTACAAGATTCAAGATATGTTCAAAACACAAGCGACAGAGAAAGACGTTTCCCAAACATGGCCGGACAAAGACAGAGTACCACGTGTCTTACCCGGCAGAGTCTTGTTAAGCACATTGGAGTACAAGAAGACTTTTGAACCAGAGACACAGCGTTATTCTGGAAGTACCTGTAAATAAATGTCTGTAGTTTCAATTGAAAAAAAATAGCGAGCCAAATCCTTTCCTTTTCTTTGTTTCCGTGTGACTGTCTGCATGCAACGTGTAAGTCCCAAGTGTTGGCATGTAACGATTAGAGACGTCCCCACTGGGGAATACCAACAGGGCTGCCTAGGCAATTTTTGTTTGAGCAAAGTTTTCTTTCTTTTAGGGCGCTGGCTTTTCAATTCCTACTTTCCTCGACCCTTGTGTCACAGCATCCTACCATGAGAGGGTGGTAAATAAACTTCAGCAACATATGCATTTATATGTAGATATCTATAGCTAGTCATAAAGATTAAGGGGTCATGTATATATTATACCTACTCTCTGATCTATGTTGGCATATATTATACCTACTCTCTGATCTATGTTGGCATATATTATACCTACTCTCTGATCTATGTTGGCATATATTATACCTACTCTCTGATCTATGTTGGCAACATGGACGTCTCAGTTTTTAGTATACTGTGATGATCTAAGAGTGATTTTCCCCCAGAGTGCTGACTTTTCAAATCCCACTTTACTTACCTTTGTGTCACATAATCCCACCATAGGAGGGAGATAAATAACTAGCTATAGCAACCAATAAAAAATGGGACAAATTGAGCTGGTACCTAAAAGTAAAAATAAGGTACAGTAAAACCCTGGAATACGGTGGCCCTAAGATACAGTTTTTTTAGGTTACGATGTAGAATATGATGTTTTTCCATCTCCTGGTTACAATATTTGCCCCGCCTTACGGGATTATTTATAATGTTATTTGATTATATGCGTGTGTATTATATACTGTACTGTATTTTGTTACTAATTTTTAATATGTACTGTATAAAATTTTGCTTAGGCCCCACCATACGGCGATTTCACCTTCCCCGGAATGGATTCATGCCATATTCCGGGGTTTTACTGTAATTGGTAAAAGCTTCAAAAACCACATCAACTGAAGAATTTTTTTCAGTGGTATGATGGGATTTAAACACTGAAATATGTTTGCAAATGTGTAGCCAGTCAACCAATAATATGTATATATTAACAGACCATGCAGTGTTGCCTGTTCATAAAATATGCTTAAATATGATATTTAATTTATGCAGATTTCGTATTTATTATTATAGAACTAATTTCCTATGGATTATTATATTGTACTTTTTACATAGTAGTGATTTCAAGTTTTAAAAAAATATGACTTGCTAATAGCTAGTATCAAAACCAAAACATTTAGCTCTCTAGCATTATTCACTAATATCTGAGCTAAGGACAGATGTATATCAAAGTTGTACAAATTAACCAACTTAAATGTATATTTGTGTATGCGTAGAGGAGCATTTTAAGTTGACTTACGCTTGCCAAGTTCCAATTTTTCAATTTTAACCTTTTAGCAGCTATTTTTACCAAATTGTATTAATTCCACAGGTCTGAAGCCCCTATATATCCTCAAGCTTCTATATCTATAAGCTTTAAGTCTGTAGACCAAAAATTGACAGAAAAGTTTGGTAGAGATCCTCGATTGTCTGTTTCCTGCTCATTTTTGGTCTTCCACTTATTCTATCAGGGCTCCACTGGAGCAGTTTGGTTGACGATTCTCATCAAAGAGTTATACAATATTTTTTCTTATTTACTTTTAAATCCTTTTTTTTTTTCTAGAGTCTTCAATTTGTATTTTTAATTCATATTTTTATTTTTATTTATTTCATGCGTGATTCTAAAATTTTGTTTTCCTTTTCTTCCAGGTAAGTTGTTATTTCCTAAATCCATCAGTTAGACACAAAAAGAAAAAAGGTAAGTTATTATTTCTTCTCCAAAAAAAAAAATTGCCAGGTGTGAGAAAACCCATCAACATTCCGTTAGAATGGACTCTTTTACTAGTTTTCTTTTCACGCTGCTACACAGAATAATCACCCTCTGATACTGCTTCCTGTTAGAAGAAATTGTAGGTTTGTATATAATTATGTTTTATAGCTATTTTGAAATGTGAAGTATTTCCTTTCGACTTCCGGTTAGTGTAGGGTAATCAGGATGGAAGTATGGATCATTTTGTCATTTTCTTTTTGTGGTTATTTCATTCATAAATTAGTTTGTAGGTTGATTTTAATTGTAGGGGTATTATACTTTCGTTTCCAGATAAGAGAATACGCTCTGTTTCGGGGTGGGGTGGGGGCAACCTCTCAACAACTTTGTATGGGTATCATTCCCCGCCCTCCTACTGATGTGAGGCTCTATTATCTGAATTGTAAATAAACGCACTGTTCAAACAAATAAAAACTTTTTATTATATATATATATATATATATATATATATATATATATATATATATATATATATATATATATATATATATACTAGCAGGCTGCCAGCACTGCCTGGTCGTAAGAAATATCATATTTTAATTCATGCAGATTACATATTTATTTTTATAGAGATAATTCTCTATTGATTATTATATTGAACCTAACTAATATATATATATATATATATATGTATATATATATATATATATATAGTAAGTTATAAAATGTATATGGCGATTAAGCTACACTGAATATTTCACGTTTCATCCACTCTAGGACTCTTCAGGCTTGAGCACTTTTGAAGTAAATACTTAAAGTTTACGCATAAATCTATACTTTCGTATATTAATTTTATATGAGTAAATTAAGTATATATATATATATATATATATATATATATATATATATATATATATATATATATATATATATACTAGCAGGCTGCCAGCACTGCCTGGTCGTAAGAAATATCATATTTTAATTCATGCAGATTACATATTTATTTTTATAGAGATAATTCTCTATTGATTATTATATTGAACCTAACTAATATATATATATATATATATGTATATATATATATATATATATAGTAAGTTATAAAATGTATATGGCGATTAAGCTACACTGAATATTTCACGTTTCATCCACTCTAGGACTCTTCAGGCTTGAGCACTTTTGAAGTAAATACTTAAAGTTTACGCATAAATCTATACTTTCGTATATTAATTTTATATGAGTAAATTAAGTATATATATATATATATATATATATATATATATATATATATATATATGACTTGAATGCCATTAGCTATAACTGAAACCAAAACATACAATTCACCACCCTCATTTTTTAGCCTCTAAGCCACACCCATATATAATTTTTTTTTTAAAAGATGGAATCACCCGATCGTCAAAGACAAGATTCAAACAAGCAAGGAAAGATGCCTAAATTGTCGACAGAGTTATATAATATATATATATATATATATATATATATATATATATATATATATATATATATATATATATATATATTTGAGGTACCAATTTGGTAAAAGGGAAAATTATTCCCAACTCGCATTTAGGTAAAAATGCAATTACGTATAAATAATTGAATTCATTCAAAAAGTATTGCAAACAAAAACAAATAACATCTCTCTCTCTCTCTCTTTCTCCTCCCAAAAAACAGAAGAGTGACCCAAAAGAAAAAAATTCTATAAACATTATTAAATTTTATTAATGTTTATAAAATTTCAAGAAACTTTTTAGATTTAGACTATAAATTTTTTTACGGCATATTATTATATTATTATTTATATATTATTATATATTATTATTACGGCACATCAACCATTTTCATGTTATTTAATATCGAATCCACTTATTTTGGAAATAGTATTCATGTTGCATCCAGTTATTTTGTGGAAGGATTTTATTCTTCTTCAGAAGGACATCTGACCATATGTGAGTACATTTGCTTATCTTACATCGTATATTACTTTTATATAGGTAGAAAGGGCATCAGAAGTCGGGTACTTTGCCAAAGCAAGAATGGGCAATCCTCCTAATACCTTCCTAGACTTATGATCTTTACAATCGCAAAAAAAATTATAATCTAAATTATAATTTTGTATAATAATTCTTCAAAGTTTCACTTATGATTGATTGTTTTGGATAAAAGTCATCTTCTGTTTAAAACATGCTTCAAATGGCACTGGAGGTAAACTTATACATGCTTACACTGAATCTTAGACGTTTGGAATTTAGATTTTGTACAATTCCAGACACTCTGAATTCCTGAAGCCAGTCCCAAATCCTGCTTTTTGATGGTGCATAGCAGCATTAAAACTTTCTCTGAAATTTTGGCTTGGACTTCAATGTATAATTTGTTGGGAAAATAGGCCGCTATGGAAAACGTTTTTCATTGATTTATCTTGAGATATTGGGAAAGAATATATTTTACATATGTTGTGTACAAGGTTGACTATTAGATTCTAAAAAATAAAAATAAAAATTACAGTTTTATGAAAAAAAAAAAAAAATGTGGGTTTTGTACTAGTTTGGTTGTTTTGCTTTATCAATCTTTTCAGGTTATTTAATGCTGAATTCAGTTATTTTGGAAACAGTTGGAAATGCTTCAAGTTCTTTATATCTTCAAATATTTATTTGTAGAGTTTAGTTTGGTTGTTTTACGGCACATCAACCATTTTCAGGTTATTTAATATCGAATCCACTTATTTTGGAAATAGTATTCATGTTGCATCCAGTTATTTTGTAGAAGGTTTTTATTCTTCTTCAGAAGGACATCTGACCATATGTGAGTACATTTGCTTATCTTATATCGTATATTACTTTTATATAGGTAGAAAGTGCATCAGAAGTCAGGTACTTTGCCAAAGCAAGAATGGGCAATCCTTCTAATACCTTCCTAGACTTATGATCTTTACAATTGCAAAAAAAAAAGGGGTCCAGTAAACGGAGAAGGCTTCACCATTTTTTATTATCGCTACATTAAAGGATTCCTATATGATTGAGATCTTATCATTATTTGATCCTTTCAAAAAGTTATCAGTATGTGACAACATTCGCTTATCTTAATGTGACACATTGAATCTAGCTGAATCCACTGTCAAAAACTTTCCCCACTCTTTATCTATGCCTAAATCAAAACGTAGATTCCATGAACAAAGCTTCTTTCTTAGAATTGCACGCCTGTGGAACTCTGTTCCGCTGGCCTGCTTCTCTCCTGACTACAACTTGGATCTCTTCAAGTCCACCGTAAACAAATTCCTGATGAACCGCCCCCTTAAATAGATACTTAATTAAATATCCACACTAACATACTGTACTTACAATAACCCTTATCCCTGAGTGGCCTGAGTGGCCTTGATAAGTGGTGACCACCTTGTAAAAAAAAAAAAAACACACAGAAAGAAAAAAAAAGGAAGATGAACATATAAAAACATTGAAATTTTCTTGGAAATTTGTCTTGGACTACAGTGTATAATTAGTTTGTAAAATAAGTCTCTATGCAAAACTATTTTTTGGCTTGGATTGGCCATGACATGTAAGGGAAGAATATTTTTTCAATATGTTGTGCACAAGGTTCACTATTCTAACTAGACACTATCCTCGAGTGTCCAAGGTCTCTCTGTACAGGGGTTTGTCAGAACAACCTGGCATGAGGATACTTTTCCCTGGAAGTAAACCCTGACCAAATATACCAAATCACATTTCGTATTTGCTGCCCAAATAAGAAATGTGGCTAACTTACATTAGCTTTTACGAGGAATGGTGTACCTTCTCCAAGTGATGTAATCTCAAGTAATAGCAAAAAGCTGGATACGCCACCAGACTAGATGAATTCTTGTCCTGGAATCCAGTAAGAACAAGAGACCAAAACGAAATATATACTACAACATATAAAAATGGTTAATATGGGGAGGAGAAAAATGGTTAATATGAGGAGGAGAAAAATTATATTCTCAATTTCTTTTCTAACTCGGTGTTTGAGAGATAAAGAACTTTAAGGGAACATTCGTATATCTATGTATCTGCTATAGAGTTCAAATGTTAGCCCCAGGTAGTGGGCCCCTTGATTTCTGAGAACTTCGACTGAAGTAAAATAAAACAGAAAAGAAAAGAAGAAGAAAAAAACATGTTACATAATCTATCGGTTAAACTTATCCTTCTACAGGGTGGTCAAAAAAGTCAGGTAACATTTTAAAGAAAAACGATATTAGCAATACACGTATATACATACCAAGTACCATACATTGAAATATAAAATGAAACAAACATGAAATATGTTTATTTTGTTAATTGTCGTCCATTTCTCTCTATCAATCGCTGGAAGCGATTAACCACTGATTGTGTAACACGTGTAATCATGTCAGCTGATATCCAAGCAATCTCCTCTTCAATAAATAACTTTAAAGACGCTATTGTATCAGGCTTCTTGCCATAAACGCTATCCTTTACATAGCCCCAAAGCCAGAAATCAGGAGGGGTAGTTTATATATTACACTCAAATATTTAAACAAATAATATTAAACGAATAGAGATTATAATGGATCATATCGTTTTTTCTACCTTTAACATGTTACCTGACTTTTTGACCACCCTGTAGTTGTACCGTTCCTTGCATATCCTGGCTGGGGAAGCTGTTCCTTTAACATGCACTGAAAGATAGACATTAACTGTTGTCACTCATGAAGATCTTATCTCTCTCCTCTCATTTCTGTGTTCATCTACTTGTCCTTCTAGTTGCATGTCACCTATATCTCACTTACCATGTACCTCCCCTCCCTTTACTTCTTAGTTAGACTGTTTGACTTTGTTAGCTGTTCTCATTAGTCAACCGTTTGCCCATATACCTAGTGCGTGCCTCCTTCACCTTTCTACCTCTCCATCTTTGGTATGTCTCATTGGCTGTTTGGACATTGTCCGTCCCCTTTCCCTCCTGGTTTTCTTTATACATTTCTATCTGGCTGTGTTTGCACCCTGTCTTCAGATCTCTTGCTTACTTCATCTTGATCTCTGGCCTCTTAGGGTTCAATCAGGAACTCCCCATCCCTTTCCTTGTTTGCGGCCTTCTCTACCTCACTTTATTTCTTTTTGTTTGCTCCCTCTTCTGTTTAGCCCTTTCTCTCTCTCTTTCTTTGGCTATCTTTATTTTTCTCTCTGGTCATTTCTCTCTCTTTGGCCATTTCTCCCTATATACATGGTTATATCCCCCATTCCTTATTTATCCATGTCTTTCTCTCTCTCTCTCTTCTCGCTCTCTGTTTACCCATCTCCCTTATTCTTTATTTGGTCATCTTTCTCTATTTTGGGCTATCTCTCTTTCTCTCTCTGGTTATCTTTCTTTCTTTGAACATCTCTCTTTTTCTCTTTGTATTGTTATTTCTTCTCTATTTGGCTATTTCTCTCTCTCTCTCTCTCTCTCTCTCTCTCTCTCTCTATATATATATATATATATATATATATATATATATATATAATCTACGTTTACCCATCTCTTTTCCATTCTATATCTTTCTCTATTTATTCATTTTTCTCCCATTCTCTGTTTCTCTTATTCCCTCTCACCCCACCCCACACTCAACCTATTGTCCTTCAGATTCAAAACCATGGAGGTTATCATGTCACTGAATAATTCAATAAATCTCCTTTCACTGATCAGTGTCGGTCATCTTTTATTTATCCTTTACTTATTCATTTGGCAGTAAGTAGAAAGAGAGAGAGAGAGAGAGGGAGGAAAAGAGAGAGGGAGAGGGGTCAGGAGTATAGAACTATATCAATAGCATCAAATGAATCTTTATTTTATCAATACTAATCAGTTTTTCAGCCAACTGATTCAACTCTTATCTTCCATCAAATTTGTTCAAAAGCATTCAATCTAGTACATTCCATGCAAACATTTCATGGTACTCAGAAGACAACAATTATCTGAAAATTGAATTCTTAATTTAAGTCAATTCTTCTTCACATACTTCCATACGCCCCCCCCCCCAAAAAAAAATCAGAGCATAAAATTTCTTAAATAATTATACATCTTTATTAAATCTTTTCTCTTTTTTTTTTTCATTTTTCTTAAACTTTTTCTTCTAGGGGATGGGACATCCAACCAGATGTCTGACATTTACCCCTATTTTATTGAGTCCAACCAAGAGATCTTTTCAGGATTCTAGCCGTCCCTTTCAGTGCAATCGTTTGTATTTCACTTGTACTTGGTTCACCGGGTATACTTGCTATGTACTTTTTTTAAGTCAAGTATGTTTATCTGTGTGTACTCCTAAACAAATTAACTAATCGTTATCAATTTTGAAACACAGCTGCTAGGCATAAGAGCTCCAAATCAGGTTGGGGGGGCAGGCTATATTTATATTTAGTTTTATGCAAAGGGGAAAGGGGTCTAACGACAGTGTAAACCCCTTTGTGAAGATTCAGGGACCTTCAATTTTTGTGAAATTTTAAGAATAGGTATCAGACATCAATTAATAAATATTCCTGAAGTTTCTGTTTAAAAATAAACATGTTTTTAGGGAACATAATATGGACGCAACCTCCCATTTGAAAATTAAAATATTTCAGATTTACATTTTGATTCATAACTGAGAGTAATGATATTAAGCAATCTCGGGTTTGACGACCACTTATAAATCCAACATGTTGCGTATCCTGAGCTATGAAATTCCGGGTTTGTATTGTTGTACACATAGATTCGAAAAAGTTGTCAAAAAACAAATATATAACAAATAAATGTTATCAAAGGCAAGATAAGTTACTTTTCTACCAAACTGGATATATTTTTGTGTTTTTATTCAATGTAACATGTTTATTCAGCTCGAAAAACATGCAGTGTTTACCAATGTATTGGAAAATTCAAAATGGCGCCTGACGACTGTCTCTTTAACACGGTAAGTTTGGCAAAAGATGTTATAAATAATAAACTAGACAAAATACTATTAAAAAACAACCGAATATATGTCAACTTATGTCACGGTAACATACATTGAGCGAATTTCTAACAGTATTTTGTCTAGTTTATTATTTATAATACCTTTTTCCAAACTTACCCTCTCCGAGAGAGAGTCGGCCGCCATTTTGAATTTTCCAATACATCGGTAAACACTGTCAGCTTTTCGAGCTGAATAAACATGTTACATTAAATAAAAACACGAAAAATATGTCCACTTTGGTAGAAAAATAACTTATCTTATCTTTGATAACATTTATTTGTTATATATTTGTTTTTTGACAACTTTTTCGAATCTATGTGTGCAGTAATACAAACCCGAAATTCCTCATAAATGGCATTTGCTGACGAGACTTTTCAAGGCAATGGTTCATCCTCACTTGGAATATGGGTCCCTAGAGTTTGCCGAAATTGATAAGTTGTTCTCTGATTCTCTTGTGCATCTGCAGTGTTGTGCCAGATATATACCACATATTCCCTGCTGCAACCCTGTTCCCTCTGGAGTATATGATCTGCTTAGATTAGTTCTGATTTCTACTTGCCGGAATGTTGCTTCTGTTGTCTTCATGGTTCTTGCCCCACTGCAATGCTTAAATACCGTCCTGTGCTGCTGCTCAACAGACTAAACCTGCGACAATATGCATTCACATTAGACCCTTTGCATAATCATACTGGTGTTTGCTCAGAGGTGTACCGGCAATCTTCTTTTGCATTGTGTTCTGCAGTCCTGAATGTGCTGCCTTAGAATTGTGTAAATGAACATGTATCACTGTCACATTTTCAGAGTTCTGTATTGGTTAACCATCATGATGTCCGTAAGTTTTATGTATTCCCTAATTAGCTTAGTAGCCTCTGTCTATTGCTAATGGTTTTATTTCCGTGTCTTAATAGAGGATAAAAAAAAGTAATTGAATACTAATCAAGCAATATTCCTGAATTTCGATTTTCTGAAAGTCTTTTACTTTAAGCCTCAAATTTTTGACATTTTTTTTTTTTTTCAGAATCAAAATCAAGGTTTAGTAGCATTATATCTTGATTTTAATCTTCGCAAGGAGACATAAAAGTGGTGCAAAGCTTTTCTGTTTGGGAAATTAATATTTTATAATTATTTAGATATTTTCAATGGCCTTTTTTGTCCGATTGACCTTGCTGTTCCAACTGTTCTACATTTATTAAATATTTTCATCCATTATTTCCAATGTGACTAAATCAACAAAGTCTCCTGTTCTGTAGGCATCTTCATATAATGTCCAGAGTTAATCTTCCTCTGAGATCATCAGATCTAAGCTTGTCTTAAAGACCAATATTATTTATTCATCATATCATTTCTGTCCATGCAAAACAATCCTCACTGTTTCACTTCCCTGCATCATCACATTGCATACCCATTTCTGATGGGATGATTCCAATATTTTTCGTGATTTCGATACAATTACTGATTTCGATTTTTTATAAATCTCTAAAGATTTAATAATAAATCTATTTATTCCCGATTACCGTAAAAACACATGTTAAATATGCAGATATTTTCTCAAAGATAAAACTAAACTTGTTGGGGAGGGGGGGGGAGTGATCTATAGACTTTAGTTTTATTGGTAATTTAAAATCAATAAATATTTATTTTATCATTACTACTAGCAACGGAAGATTTTGTTTTAAACAAAATCAAATAAAAAAAGACAATTGTTTTTGGCATCGCAATATAGGCACAAATTTTTCTGATTCTGACACCACCCACCACCACCATCACCACCACCACCACCAAAAATAATAAAAAAAATGTTCCAATTTTTCCGATTCCCAATTCCGATTCCGATTAATTGTCCTAATTCCTTTTCACAGACTTCCATACACCCGCACTCTTCCTTTGGTTCACAGCAATAATGCTCTGCTGGTTAGCAATAGCACAAATTCCCTGAATGTAATCCATTCATTCCTAGCTCTTGCTTCCTGCACCAGCATCAGCTCCTTCCTGTGCTCCAATGATATCACCAAGACAACTCTCTCTTAACTAATCTCATAGTCTTTGTTGATATCCATTATACCATTCATGGCCTTGATTTTATCTTGGCACGTTCAACTCTGCCATTAATCTGTTGCCAAAATAATTATTCACTTATTTTTAAATTTTTCAAAGTTTTAGCTTTTGTTTATCATACATATATTTTTTTTTAATTTGAAAGAAAAAAAAAAAAAAACATTGCCAGGATAATCAGCCTGTCCCTCTTCCCGTTCCAAATGTCCAAAGTATTTTGGCAACAGTTCTTAGGGAACTTATAAAAAGGTAACATGTTATAAATTTAACTTATTTTCCTTTCTGTCTTTTCATCTTTATCTATCACCTCCTCTTTTTCTCTCTCTCTCTCTTACTCAGATTCTTCAGTTCGATTTCTATTTCCCTCTCTAGTTCCTTTAGTCTTTACTAGCAGGGTCACCCGACGTTGGCCGGGATTGAATGATCAACAAATATTTCACTCTTCCATATTTTTATTGTCATCAATGTCAGTGAAATCGACCATATTTTTTTTTTTTTTTACATTTTCACCCCAAACAAGGCACATTGCCACTTTGATGTAGGAGGCTACTATCAGGGACATAAGCTACAGGGGTACTATTTGGGGAGTTGAGCAGCAAGATGTCAGTTCACGTTACACTTAAACTTCTACATGTCAGTACAGTTGGGGAAGCAGTAACCCGGAAGGGAATTCAAAAGTCTAGCGGTTCTAGGGAAGAAACTACTGGAGTAGAAGGCTCTCTTACATCTAGGGATCTCTACTGTGAAGGGGTGGGATTTAGCTGTGTGTCGGGTTTGTCGGGGATATTTACGTCGAGAGGGTACAAGTGCTTGCAGTTCGTCAGAGCATTCACCGTTAAAGTACTTGTAGAACAGGCAAAGGGATGCTACACAGGGACAGAGGCTGAAGCTTAGAGGACAGTTCAGGACCTTTCAGGTTGGCGACTCTCTTTTGAAACTTGTCTAGGAACAAGAGACCAATCAAACCGATTAATTGCCTGCACTAGTTGGGGATCCATCGTGGTGCACCAGAACGACGCTTCACATGCCTTCCTACAGTGACTTAGTCCACAATACATGGTACTCTACGTTGCACTATAGAGAATCTACTGCTGATTTTATAAAATTATTTTTATATACAAATGATTTGAATTAATTTAAAAATTGGAAAAGTAAAGTGCCATGCTTCAACTGTACTATGAACAGAAACATTCATTTTGAACATGCCCCTGTCATATCAAAGAACCCACTGTTGATTTTATATCTCGGGCCTTTCTGCTTGTATTGTAATAAAACTTTTCAAATTCACTTGTGATGTAAGACTGTATATGGTCCAAATCATCCATTCCTTCTTTCATTGGATTATTTTGATTATTGATACTCATCGAAACATTTCAATACAAAACCTATCTAAGAACACTGCCAGGCATATAAAGTACTTTCACGTGAAATTTCTTAAAAATTGGACCAGCTATTTTGGAGTCGATAGAGAACGAACTCACAGACACAGATAAAGTTCCTTTTATATAATAGTAGATATAGATATGCATACAGGGTGTCCACAAAGCCTGGCTACATAATGGAGTCAGACTTTGTGGACATCCTGTATATAAAATAAAAGATTTTACATATAATTTTATTATAACATCAGAACAATAAGGAAATGTAAAAGAAAGAAAAAAAAAACCTCTTTAAGCCATCACATTTCAAGGATGAATTGAAGTTGAGTTATATTGTTAACATGAAATAAAATTTTTTTTTTTAAAAGTGCTCAATGCAAGTTTACAGCTTTATATAAATAAAATTATATAAACATTGTAATAAGTCTACAAAGATCAATCAACGTTTCAACATTTTGATGTTTCGTCAAGAATTTAAGCGAATTTCATACTAAAAAAACCCTTATAACATGTGCACATATTATTTACATATGTTGTATAATATATGTAAATAATATTTATGTATATATAAATATATATATATATATATATATATATATATATATATATATATATAAATATTATATATATATATATATATATATATATAAATATTATATATATATATAAATATTATATATATATAAATATTATATATATATGTAAATATTATATATATATATGTAAATATTATATATATATGTAAATATTATATATAAATATTATATATATGTAAATATTATATATATATGTAAATATTATATATAAATATTATATATATATAAATATTATATATATGTAAATATTATATATAAATATTATATATATATAAATATTATATATATATAAATATTATATATATATAAATATTATATATATAAATATTATATATATAAATATATATATATGATATTATATATATATAATATTATATATAAATATTATATATATAAATATTATATATATAAATATTATATATATAATATTATAAATATAAATATTATATATATATAAATATTATATATATAAATATTATATATATAAATATTATATATATAAATATTATATATATAAATATTATATATATATATAAATATTATATATATATAAATATTATATGTATATATAAATATTATATATATATATATATAAATATTATATATATATATAAATATTATATATATATATATAAATATTATATATATATAAATATTATATATAAAAATATTATATATATATAAATATTATATATATATAAAAATATTATATATATATATAAATATTATATATATATAAATATTATATATATATAAATATTATATATAAGTATTATATATATAAATATTATATATATATAAATATTATATATAAGTATTATATATATATAAATATTATATATATATAAATATTATATATAAGTATTATATATATAAATATTATATATATATAAATATTATATATATATAAATATTATATATATAAATAATATATATATATAAATATTATATATATATATAAATATTATATATATATATATATATAAATATTATATATATAAATATATATATAAATATATATATAAATATTATCTATATAAATATTATATATAAATATATATATAAATATATATTAATATTATATATATATATAAATATTATATATATAATATTATATGTATATAATATTGTATATATAAATATTATATATATAAATATATATATATAAATATTATATATATAATATTATATATATAAATATAATATATATAAATATATATATATATAAATATTATATATAAATATATATATCTAAATATTATTATATAAATATATAAATATTATTATATACATATTATATATATATTATATATATATAAATATTATCATATATATATTATATATTTATAAATATTATATATATATTATATATATGAATATTATTATGTATATAAATATTATAAATATAATATATATACATATATATATAAGTATTATATATATTATTTATATATATATTATATATATATTATTTATATATAATATATATTATATATCATATATATAATATATCTATTTATATATTATATATATATTATATATCATATATATTATTTATATATTATATATATATTATATATATGTATTATTTATATATCATATATATTATTTACATATATATATATTATATATATATTATTTATATACATATATATTATATATATACATATTATTTATATATAGATATTTATATATATACATATTATTTATATATAGATATATACATATTTATATATATATACATATATTGTTTATATATTTATATATATATATATATTTATATGTATATATATATATATATATATATATATATATATATATATATATATATATATATATATATACATACATAGATATATACATATATATGTATTATATATATATACATATCATATATATATACATAAGATTGCTGAACATGAAATTTCCTATTTAGCTGTTGAAAGAATTTAAGCAGCTGATATCCCTTCTCCTTGAGTCATGTGTGACAACAACGATTGATTAGATACTCTACTCAGTGCAGCTGGTGACATACGGCACCCACGGCAGATGGACTCTCGACACGGCTCAATAATCTGAAAGGCAGCAGGTTGAACGTACTAACGACAATCATTAAAATTAAAAACAAAAAAAGACTAACAACAACGGAAAAAAAAAGAAGATATACCTCGTCTATTTTCATGCCTTTTTTTTTTTTTTTTAAAGAGAGTCTTTTATTTTAAAATTTAAGATTTCTGTCTCGGCTAATTACACGAATATAGGTCTTCACTACAGAATTGGTAAGTTTAATTTATTAGTGCCCCAATTTTTTTCTCGCATTCATTACCAAAACCTTTTGTAAATATAAAATTATTTGAGGGTAAAATTACGTTCACATATTCATTTGACTTTATATGTTAGAACGTTCATACTATAAACTGGGTTTAGAGATTATGTTCAAGTTATGAATTGTATACACAGCTGTGTGTTTAATGTTAAATGTCCTGTTATGATGCCGTTTAGATTCTCCTCAATATTTTTAAGTTAAATATATAGTGATAGAGAAACTTTTGTTTTGGGTTGAAAAAAAAAAAAAAAAAATTACTAAGTTAACAAAACTAGTTTATTTGCAACTTTTTATTTTGATACTTTCACATTATTATACACTGTAAAACTTTTGTACTAGCATTCTATGAAAAGATTTTTTTTTAGAGCAAATTCAATTTCTTACAGGAAAAATATGAGAGAAAACATTTTATTTTAAAAACAAGTGAAGCATGTATGGTCCCCCATACAATGAACACGGCTTATAAAAAGTGCAACATTTGCTCTCCCTCTCCCAAATTAAGGCCCCAAAAATCCCCAGGCGACGTAAAATCCTGGTGAAAATGAACAAACTGTGCAGTTTTAGGCCTTAACATATGTAAATTTGAGTTCTGCACCATGCAAAAAAAAAAAAAAGGAAGACTAAATTCATCATTTGCCCCCCCTCCTCCTCATTTACCCCCAAAAGTTCCCAAGGCCTTAACATATTTAAATTTGAATTCAGCACCATGCAAAACTGCTAAATAGACAATACACAGAAAATTTTGGACAAATATGGTAAAATAGTACCAAAAATGGAGTGATTTTATTAGCCATAAAAGAGTTATCGCGCAGTATAGACAAACAAAATTATATAGAAATCAGTTAGTTACAACTTTTCAGAAAGTTTTATAAAAATCCAAGGCATCAATTTTTTTTTTTAATAAGCACAAAAGTGTCAATTTCAGCCATTTTAACCCTAACCCTAACCCCTAGGGGGACAACTGGAGTTTTTCCTGGAAAATCCGTTGTTACTTTTTTACTCATATCATGTTTAATGTTTGTGCAAAATTTAAAAAAATTCCAAGGCGTAGTTATTGAGAAAAGTGTGGACAGACGAACGGACAAGGGTGAATTTACAGGTTCACCCTTCCTTTGTCAGGGGACCAATGAAAAAATATGTTAAAATATAAGGACATCCTAAAATTTATTGCACACATTCTCATGTTTTTTTAATAACTCTTAGCAGCCTTAAATTTGCAATTTTAGCAGCTGGTAAGTTGTTTGCAGGTCACACTTGCTGTTAAATTGCCTTCCATTAGAATAAATACTCCCCTGAGGATGCTCTATGACTTCTGAATGGGATTCAAGTCACAGCTATTTGAAGGTCAGTCCATAAGAGAATCTTCAACAAATCAAATCTGTTGCCAAGGCCGCTGGAAAAATGGTGGGATCTTCCTATTGATCCAGTAGATATCTCACTGCTGATGTAATTCTCTATCTATATAAGAGCCAGGTACGTCCAAGGATGGAATACTGTTGCCACATCTGGGTAGGAGCTGCTAGAAAGGACTTTTCTTGCCTTGATAGAGTTCAAAATAGACTTTGTAGCCTCGTAGGAGATGCCCTTTTCTCTTCCCTGCAACCTCTATCTCACAGAAGAGATGTTGCGAGTTTGTCTCTGATGTATCGTTATTTTCATGGAAAGTGTTCGACTGAGCTTCAGTCTATGGTCCCCCCTCGCCTAACTTTCACAAGAAACACTCGTCTAGCTGAAAACACTATCAATAATTTCCCCCCCCCACTCTTTATCTGTGCCTAAATCTAAACGTAGATTCCATGAACAGAGCTTCTTTCTTAGAACTGCACGCCTGTGGAATTGTCTTCCGTTTTCCTGCTTTCCGGCTGACTACAATATGGTTGTGTTCAAGTCTAACGTAAATAAGTTCTTGATGAGCCGTTCCATATAAGTTATCAAGTTTACCGAATTTTCATTACTAATGATTACTATATTGTCCAATTTCTACTGTACACTCTTTAACCCTTATCCTTGAGTGGCCTCTTGGCCTTGATAATGCAGTGATGCCTGTGTAAAAAAAAAAAAAAATAAAAATCCCTTTCCTTTCAACCAGGATGTAATAAAATTTGATGTGTTGCCTTGCATATACAATGTAACCCGGATATAAGATATCACTACTGATGCAATTCTCAATCTATATAAAAGCCAAGTACGTCCAAGGATGGAATACTGCTGCCATATCTGGGCAGGAGCTGCTAAAAACAGCCTATCCTGCCTTGACAGAGTTCAAAATAGACTTTGTGGCTTAGTGGGGGATCCCCTTTTCTCTTCCCTGCAACCTCTCTCCCACAGAAGAGACGTTGCGAGCCTGTCTTTGTTTTACCGTTATTTCCATGGCAAGTGCTCGTCTGAGCTCCAATCTCTGGTCCCCCCCCTCGCGAATCTTTTACGAAAAACACCCGTCTAGCTGAAGTCACTGTCAAAAATTTTCCCCACTCTCTATCTGTGCCTAAATCAAAACATAGATTCCATGAACACAGCTTCTTCCTTAGAACAGCACGCCAGTGGAACTCTGTTCCATCTGCCTGCTTCCCACCTGACTACAACTTGGACGTCTTCAAATCCAATGTAAACAAATTCCTGATGAACCGCCCTCTTAAGTAGACACTTTATGAAATCTCAACACTAACGTACAACGTACTGTACATGCAATAACCTTTATCCCTGAGTGGCTTCCGGGCCTTGATAAGTAGTGACCTCCTTGTAAAAAAAAAAAAAAATGCTTCCATAAATCGAACATGTGATCAACTTTGATGGAAAAGGGTAACAGGATTAAGAGTTAGGATATTCGGCTGGGGGATATTTTTCCCTTGACCTCAAAATCAACAGAGATCTGACGATTTCTGTAATGATCTGTTCCTTGTTTGTTGCGGTGTAATTCTGGGTCTGTGCAGTTCTAGGAGGTCCAAGCTGCTAGGCTTTAGCTTCTCTCTCTTGAAAAATGGTTAGTTTATTGATAATCGCCTGAGGTTCCTTTGCTGGGGAATGCTGACAAAGTTGTACAGGAGTCTTTTACAGGATCAGAGTGCTTCTCCTCTGAGGCACTAACTTTTCACTCACACTTTTTGACCCCTGTGTCACATTTCTTGCAGTGAGAGAGAAATAACTACCTTGGGTGTATCTTAAATAGTATGTGACTAAACCCACCACCCAATAATATGTTTCAGCTTGGCAACGCCAAATATATACAACTAATATTTTTTCCTAGCACACCAGTAAAAACTATTTGTAAATTTCTACTTTACATCTCTGTTCTTACTATTATATATATATATATATATATATATATATATATATATATATATATATATATATATATTTCTCGGCTGTTAACTATACTGCATGATTATCTTATTTTTTATAGCTTGTTCTTTTAGTGTTCTTATTGTCTTACTATAACAGAACGCAGACACTCATATGGCAGCAGCAACAGCCAACATATGCAAAAGTCTAAGCCGTGTGCGAGGTGACGTCACAGCAAGACAGAAAGAAAGAAAAACATTATAAAAAAAGACAGAAATAAACGTGTTACACCCCTGGCCCGAGAGTGACAGGAAAAGACGTGTTTTAAACATGGTCAGACAAAGAGTACCATGTGTTGACACGGCAGAGTCTTGTTAGTATTAAAATATGAGAAGACTTTCGAACTCAAGACAGTGTTATTCTGGAAAGTACCTGTAAATAAATGTCTGTTGTTTCACTGGAAAAAAAGGAGTCAAGTTTTTCCTTGTCTTTTTTTCCTTGCGACTGTTTGCATACAACGTGTGGGTCCCACGTGCTGACATGTAACAACTACATTACACTACTGTATTGCTGTATTACTTGTGTCTGTATTTTAGCTTCTTTAGAGAGAGTTGGATTATACCCAAATGCACAAATTTAAAACAAATAGGTTAAAAAAAAAAAAGAAAGATAAGGTTATTTGAATTGATTTAATGGTCTCAGATCCACGGTCGATCCTTTCTTTCAGTGGAATAATATATTCATCTTTAACAATAAAAACAACAAAAAAAATTGTTTTTTTTTTATCTCGTTGATTTTAAATAAATGAAAATTTTAAAAAAAAATTGTCTTCTTAAAAATTAAGGTGGAAGTGCACTGGGGCACCACTCGAAGACTCACTGAGGAGTTGATTACAGGGAGGTTGAAAATAAGAAAATGCCTTTCGGAATAAACACCCCCAACATCCCCATGTTAAGAACGGCTTTCGGAATAAAAACTCTTTGAAGTTTGGACAACCAGTGCACATCGACCATCTTTGGATGGTCCCCCAGTGCACTTTTACGAAAATTAATTATAATTAATGCGTGAAAAAAATTTACTGTGGATTTGAGACCATTTTTCGATTGTGTCGGTTTTATCCTGAACTCCCCTTTCAGTTTGCTACCAGAGCGCGAAAGAGTGCTCAATATTAGTGACTGCGCGCATGCACACACACACATAAATTAGCATATGAATTACTTGAATTATTATTATTTTATTTTTTTTTAATATGTGAATATTCTCACTAAGAGGTATTCAGTATCCAACCAATTACAGTACAAGTAAGATGATCGGCCATAGTCGAAAGCGGCCCGAAGACTCCCTTCGTTAACTACTACACCAAGATGTAGGAGAGGGCACCAGGCACCACTCATTTCTCAGAATTATTCCAGTTATTCTTGAACCTCACCTTATAATACTGAGTGTTCAGCAAGAGGACGTCAAGTGCCATTTTTTAAAAAGTATTTTGTGTGACTCGACTGAGGATTGAACTCTAGCCTCTCTGCCCATTAGCGAACACTTTAAACATTTTGAATTAGTTTTTAGAATGGATTGGAGCATCATGGTAATAAAAAAAAATACAAACGTTATAAACACAAAATCTAAGAGTTGGATTGGCTTAAACGAATTTATTTGCGTATATAAAAAAAAAAAAAAAAAAAAAGTAATTAAAAAAAATATTTGATCATTCATGGGAACGGTTTTTCTTAAACATGATCGGATTGAACTGGAGCAGTGGAGCGGGTTAAAATAAGTTCTTATTTTAAACTAAGCCGAAAGGTAGGGTGACTTGACTTTAGCTTTTCAGAATTGGGATCGTTTACTATGTAGGCCGTCTTTCCAGGCTTTGCCCTCTCCTTCTGAGGAGGAGGAGGAGGAGGAGGAGGAAGAATAGGTTTATTGTCCCCCCCCCCTCCAGGTGCCCTCAACGAATGCTGGTTTGACATGAGAACATATAAATTCTCAGAATCTTTAAGGGTTGAACATAGCTCCCTCGCAGTGACCTCGTTTTGGGGAGCTAGCCCCCCCCCCTCCGCTTCTCTTTTAAACTCGCCCTTGTGTCAAATCAAGTCTTGGTTGAAAGCCAGGTAAAGTAAAAGGCGAATAAGGATAAAAGTTGCTTCGATTTTGCATGATGTAAGAAAAAAAAAAAATCGTCCTCCTCCGCTCATTCATAGCTATAAACTTGGTATAGTGCTCGATAAATAAAATATAGTCGCTGTCTGCGTTATCCTCAATCATTAAATGATGCATTCAGAAGAAACGTAGATTTGTCAATCAAACAAGCCGTATGTGACAAAAGTTATATTTTAATTTTAAATTTACCCTAAAAATGAATTTATATATTTCTTTTATTTCTCCCTCGTGATTTCCATGCCTTTGTCCGTACGATTTAACAAAGAGGGTACTTTCTACCCCACTCCCTTCATCTTTGAGGGGGAAGAGAGGAAAACCCGCCCCCCCTTCCTTTTCCCTTCTCTCTAAAGTCTTTTGTTCTCAAAATACCACATGTTACTGCTACGACAACGAACTATAGTAAAAATCTTGCCGGACCCTCCTCGCAATGATGGTCTTTCAGACGAGGCGGTGTACGTTCGTTCTTAAAGCAGGCAGGGGTCGGGTAGCGAATCAGTTGTTTTTATGTATCTCCCTAACCCCAACCGTCGTCGTCGTCATCATCATTAGCTAAATCCTTCCTTTCTTTTCTTTTTTTTTTTTTTTTAAATTATTTTATATTATATAAAAGAAGAGAAACCCCATATGGCAAGTGCCCGTTCGTGTATATATGTTCTATTTATTATTCAGTTGAGAAATTCATCCTAGGTGTTCATTTATATATAGATATATATCCTGGGATATTATTTATACATACGGTATGTACGATATTTAAATATATATATATAAAGAGAGCGAGTTGGCGATGATTGTGGACTTACTTGATGTCAAATTAAAAGATATGTGTTCAGTAGTATTAGTAGTACCATTCATTTTTACAAGTGAGTGTAAAAAAAATATACGTATACGATTTACGATATTAATATACAACATTAATTAACCTAGTGATCAAGGGTTTTATTTTATTTAATTTGCCTATTCCGTTATTGTGTGTAATTGTTAGGAACGTGATTGAATTCATTATTAAAACAATGGTTTAAAAACATGCAATTACTATTTCTTTGGTACTTATGCAAAGAAAGTATCGTGCTATTTTCTTTTTACATGGTATTTTTTAAGTTAATTTCAAGTTTTATTGTATATTTTGTTTATTAAATTGTTACGTGAAAGTACAGAATCCTAAGTCACAAAACACTCTTCCCTCCTCATGTTAAGAATGGGTTTCTAAATAACGTTATCATTTCAGCAAGGTAACATAAAGTACCCCCTCTTCTTTTTTTAGTATGTCGACGATTTGAAATGACATATTTCGCTGCCTGTATTTAAGAAAAAAATAACTGAAGAGTGTACTTATTGAATTTTAATTTAATCTTGAGGTATTAGAATGAATAAGAAGTTCCTATCTTCTCGGAAGATGTCGGAAATTAAGACTTTCGAACATTTTTTTTTTCTTTTTTTTTTTCGATAAATGAAAACGTAATAATAATGGACGGATTCACAACATTGAGTTTACATTTTTCATTGAGAAAAATGAAAATAAGAATACCCTAATCCAGTTCTCAAATAAGATAAAATTTAACAATAATTCTTAAAAATAAACATACGAACTGCAATACCAGAACATTTAATTAGTTATACTAAGTAAGCTAAATGCCGGAGGATTTTCTTCGGCAAGAAAACATGTAGTTTATTTTGGTTATTTTGTCATACTGGTGCTTCTACAGAATCTGAACTGAACCAAATCGAATTTACTCGAACTAAACAAAAAAGTTAAAATTGATAACAAAAAAAGAAGAAAAAAAAAAACCCAGTTCGGTTCAAATTTTGAAGAAGTACCGGTAAAATCCATTGAGTGCGTACGGTGGTTATATGAGAAGATAAACCACCGTACGCACTCAATGGATTTTACCGAAATACCTTCATACTTTATTAATTTCAAAATCGGAACCAAAACCGAACAAGATTTTGCACGCACAGAGTGCTTGAATCGAGCACTGTTCGATATCCTTTCAGAGAGTCGCATAACAATAGTAATTAAGGAATTAAAATAAGCCAATTTTAAAAAATAATTCTTGTAAAATTATATAGAGAGCAAGCTATAAACAATGTTGTCTTTTTGTTAGCTATGTCTAACGAATTATTATTTTTTTAACAACCGGCACCCGTTACCAAAGAATCGGTGTACAATATTTGAAAAAAAAAAAAAAATTAAGTGGGGAAAAAATAGATGTATGTGTCTTAAAAAAAAAAAAAAAAAAATGACCAAATCATCGAACACTTCGTTTTCTACGATCATTCTTTGCTTTCCTCTGCATCTTTCTTTGTATCCAGTTTCTTTTAAAATTTCATCATTTTAAGTTAATAGTCGTAAAACCGTATATCACTAAATTTAACACCGACTAGCGTGCTTCTGCTTTTCTGCTTAATGTAGCATTATTTTTTTAAAATACAATTCTGGATGAAAGTTTATTATGAAGACCAGTTATAAAATATTGTGACATTTTGTTTGAAAGTTTAATAAAACAGGAAAGGGTGACGCATGTGCGCGTGCCGCGTCGCGTCACTACTGGCGTCGTCTCGCACCTTTACCTAACCCGAAATGTCAAAAATTATAGAAAAAAAAAATTGTTACTAAAAAAAAAATACTACAGAATTTAAATTTTGAACCGATATGATTTTATTTTTAACCAAAGTTTAAGGTTTGGTTGGGTTCAAATTATGTAGAAGTACCAAACATTTTAACTTTATCCCCCTCCCTACCAACCGTGTTTCCTATAACTCGTGAACTCTTGGAAATTCCCCGCAGAAACATCGATCACTTTGTATTTCTTTTCTTAACTCAACCAATTTAGAGTTGGCTATTTTCAATTTAAATTTTCTATGTTCGATCGTGATAAACTAGTGGTACTTGCATCTAAGTTATAATTTCGAATCAAAAGACACGTAGAAATGATAACTACACCGGAAAATATAGTCGCCATCTATATAAACAAATTGAGAACGAGGCTATGGGTGTAAAACAAATTCATAATTAAAAAAAAAATAAATTAATAACTGTTTAGGGACTTTAGTTTTCATTAATGAGATTAAAGACAAATACTTTTCATTTTTTTTTTTTTTTATTTAACCTCCAAAATGTTAAAATAATATTTTACCGTTAAAAATGGTTCCATCAAATATAAAATTATTAACGTGAGTTATGTGCCCTTGCCCCCCCCCCCGATTTGTTTATAAAAGATGGCCATTACTTTGTGCAGCCTTTTTGGAGTTTCGCGTGTACGATGAAACTTGTGTTTTTGTTTACTAAAATATGTAAGTAAAAATAAGTTGGTCATACCGGAACTCATTTTAATTTAAATAATTAAAAGGTGTTTAAGAAAGGAATTAAAAATAATAAAATTAAAAAAAAAAAAATAATCTTGAACATTCCACCTTTATAATGGCTCTCAGATGTTTACGATTAGTTTCGTCTCGTACAAGTCAAAATAATCTGTTCTGTTTTTTCTTTTTTTCTTATTTTTTTTTTTTCAAACAATTTATTTTCTGAAAACAACATCAAATAGAGTATATTAAAAAAAATTGAAATGTATTACAAAGTTTTTTTTTTTTTTTTTTTTTTTTTTTTTTTTAAATTTTTATTTAAAATATATTACTTAGTAAAATCTGGAATTTTCTTGTAGAGAAAAAAAAAAAAAAAAAAACTGGCACGTGTGCAGTGTGCACTACTGCGAAGGAACCACTGTTTTTGGTTTTCAGTTCGGCGATTTCGAGAGTTCACAGTAGGGGCAGACAAATGACATTTTCGAATGCATGCTTGTTTTGACGGTTCTGATTTTTTGAGATAAGGATTGATTATACGTATTACTATTCATCAGACTACTGTTCTCATCTTGAGTGTGATTTTTACAACGTTTCAGTCGATGTAATCTCCGACCTTCTTCAGGTCTATCTTGTCGAAATTGGGAATGTTTCTATCGAATTCGAGAATTTGGACAGACTCTTCCGTTTGCCTGTTTCCGTCCCACCTGACTACAACTTGGATATCTTCAAGTCCAACTTAAACAAATTCCTAACAAACCGCCCCCTGAAGTAAGATACTCTATCAAATCTCCAATACTAATGATTACTACAATATTATCTCATTGATTACTTTAACACGCAATAATCCTTGATAACTCCGGGCCTTGATAAGTGGTGGTGGTGGTGACTTCTATGTAAAAAAAACAAAAAAAAAAAACTTTATTTACTTCACGGGGGAAGCGTGCTCTTGTTTAAGTCTATCAGCTATGACTGGATAGATGTCATAATTAATTCGCAATTGTATTTCTTTCACACTGAGGTTTGAACCTTCAACCTTCACTTTTATAATTGATTGCGCCACGGGTCTTAGCCTGAATAAAGGATTTAATATCTCCAAATTCTGAAATTTTCGTAAAATAATCCATTAAACGTTATTGTTTGTAATGAATGAATAAAAAGTTAATAAAATGTGTGACTTTGGAGATTCTTTATTGAAATACGTGTGAATTTTAAGAAAACTTTTTTTTCCCCAAAAAATTTTTTTGTTAGAATGAATGATTGAAAATTGTCTGCCCCTGCTATGGTGCACTCCAATTTTCCAAACTGAAAATCAAAAAAAGGAGTTCCTTCGCAGTAATGCATAAGTGCCAAAAAAAACGTATTTAGGGTGCAGAGATAAAACGTATTTAGGGTACTCTGAAGAGTAACTTATCTCGCTTTTGGTAATATGTTTTTGACAACTTTTTCATTTTTGGTGCTTATTCAAATTGGCACTTATGGCGGCAGTTAAAAGTAAAGAAAATACAGAAAAGTCTCTATAATGTATATACCCGTTACAGAATATATTAAAAAGTTTGACTCCTGTCCAGGTAATCTACATCTAAAATTTCAAGTGTTTAGACCCAAAATTGGTGGAAGACTTTGGTAGAGTCTGCAAAGGTCAACTCTTTCAATTTTGACCCCTTGACAGTCAAAATTTCGGTCAAAACCTGATTAAAAAGCTTGGCCTATGTCTGATTACACTTTATGTAAAATTTCAAATGTTTAGACCAAAAATTGGCTGAGTAATTTGGTAGAGACCACAGAGGGCAAATTTCTTTTTTAAAACTCCAGTTTTAAGACTTCAATTTTGACCCCTTAACGTTTATTGTTTTGGGCTCAAATAAAATTAAAGTTTGACCCATGTCCAAGTAACCTAAATCTAAAATTTCAAGCGTTTAGACCAAAAATTGGTGGAGGAGTTTGGTAGAGTTTTCAAAGGTGAAATTGTTGAACTTTGACCTTTTGACAGCATTATTATTTAGAAACACCTTAAAATAGTGAGGGAGGTTTAACTATTGTGTACTTTCACCTAACAATTTAACAAACAAAAAATACAGGTAAAATTCTATTTAATCTGACAATCCTATCTAAAAAATAGAATGGTTCATAAACTGCAGAAATACTCTAATTTAAAAAGTGCTTTACTTCAGATTTCATATTTTAATACTAAATTGATTTTTTTAACACCAATACATTCAACATGTCATGATCTTAAAAACAAAAAATGCAAAATTTGAACTTCTGCATATCGCATCTTCAAAAAAAATCTGTCACATTTACCCACTGGCCGAATAGTAAGATGAAACTAATCACAAACATTTGGAAGAAATTATCGAGTTGAAATGTTTAAGATAATCGTCCAGTTTTTTTTTTGCATAGATACTCCAATAATCATACATTCTTAGAACTTCTGTGTTTTATTTCGATAATACATAAGTAGTTTGTATTTAAATTAAATTTCACTTATCACATGCTAAAATTATGTGCGTAGTCATGTCTAAACTACGGTACCACAAAATACTTGCTGACATTTTGGTCACTTCGGGAACCTTATTTCTCATACGTTGTGCATCTAAATATCAAATATAGTGATCGTTTGTACTACCATAGTTTTAATACATGCACAAACAACGTGGCGCCACCTATAATACTATTCTTGTATCACAAGTAAACTTTTGGTTCTTGTCCAGAATTCCCTCGATATTAAAAAAACAAAAATTAAGAAAAATCTGTATGATGTGCATCAAAATATCATACTCCAAAAATCACATGTATTGATCAAGTGTATTAATGTTGCATGGTGTATGATGTAAAGAGCCCCACTCCACCCCCACTTCTGAAAACAAATTAAACTACAATTGTCAGCCCTGGAAAGTAGTGCGCACTGGCAGCCATAGCCAAGATGAAATCATCTGGCTTCCACTGTTGAACATTATCTGGAGCAGCAGCTACTGGCTGTCATCGTCTGCACTGGGAGTTACTGGCAATTAGTGTCTGCTCTGGGGCAATTATTGGCAGGTACTGATGGGCACTGGCTGCCTTTGCAACTGGCAGTCACTGGTGGCTATGATCAGTGTCGACCTGCATTGGACTGCACTGAATTGAGATCTGTCTTCCATTGTCGAGAACTGTTGGGCATTGGCATGTCTGTCGCATTCACTGATGGTCACTAGCAGTTAGTGATGTTTTGAGGTGATTATTTGCATTTACTTGATGGACATTGGCTGCCTTTTCAACCGTCATTGTCAGTTCCTGGCGTTCACTGTCGGCCATGACCTAGACTGCTTTGATCGTTACTTGTATTTGGGCATTGTCAGTTACTATCAACCATGATCAGTGTCGAGCCACATTGGAATGCTTTAAATGAAATGGCCTGTCTTCAGTAGTCATACACTGTCATCCAGTGGCGGTCACTGATGGTTATGATTGATCGACAGTGATTTTCAGGTGGTTAATGTTACTTCTTGACAAGGGTGGGCACTGGCAGGCAAATTACTCGTCTTCAATTGTGGGACACTGTCATTGAGTGGCAGGTACTGTCATCCATGGTGGTCATTGCTCTTTTAAATTGACTACTGTCACCTCATAGTACAAGTGAGCACTGCTATTTTGAGTCTATTACTTCTGTTTGTAGGCAGTAATTGCTGTTTTGAGGTGGTTATTATTGACATTTACCTGTTGTCACTGGAGGTTAATAGCTGCCTTAACAACTAACCGCTGCTCAAAAGCAGCCATGGTCATTGTGATTTTTTTCTAATTTCTATGCAATCATGATTTATTGATTTGTTGTAGATATGCTTTTGTACTTGTGCAGAATATGGATTGTGCTATTTTTTTTAGTGATGATGTTCAATTTAAATGTAACTTTACACACTATTGTTTTTTGTATGAAATGTTGAAAGTCTATAATAACTTACAAAGAGCTGTCATTATTTCAGCACGGTAAGCAACGACAACTGCTTAAAATATTATTTTATTAAATTCTTAGGTGAAAATACAGAATAATAATCTGTTCTGAAATAAGCTACTTTCACAAAAGACTTTTCTGTTCAATTGCAAATGTAAAGCAATCTTAATTGAAGTTTAGATTTATTTGGAAAAAAATCGATTGTTGTTGGATGACGCCATTTTTTTTTTTTTTTTAGTTCATGAGAGATGTCATTACCGTTGGAAATACCCTTATTCTGATATTGCTTAAATCTGATAAATGTATGTGAACAGCCAATGAAATTTACTAGAACTTGTGAAGGGAGGGGCTCCTTATTCCAAGCATTGTAAACGAAAGAACTAATGCTAAATTTATCGAAATAAAAAGTAAATACAGACGGCAGACAGTACTGGTGTAAAGAAAAAAAAAAAAAAAGTGACAAATCTAGAAAAGTTCTCATCTTGTTAAGTAGAGAGAAAGGAGAGAAAAAAATGAGTAAATATCGTGCTACCACCGTTTTTGGAATGTGACTCTCCTAGGAATTATTATAAAAATTTATGATAACGTATGAAAACGACTGGTAATATGTGCAAAACCTACATAAGATATTGGTTATTAAATCTGACCATATTGAATTTATGTGGCGTATGTGTTTGCAAATGTTTTTCCCTAGATGGAAATAATTGACCTTGTTTTATTATATATAGAGAGAAATGAATACCATTTTTTGAATGGTTACTAGGAATTCGTAGGCATTGCAATAAAATCTTACAAGTTTGAATTATATTGAGTTATCTCCCTTTTTTTCCTTGAGATTTTTCAAAATCGTGGTTGGGCAGTTGATCTTTGGTTAGCTATAAAATTTGATTTTCTTACTTTCAGGGTTAACTGTTTTCAGATTCCACTCTATTTTTCTTGGCCGACCAACCTTCCTGTGATTTAGGGTATCTATGCTTCTAAGTGGTTGATCGAGGAGGGTAAACGTTCTACACGCCCTTACAAATGTAACTGATTCAACTTAATAACCTCTATGCTGGGCAAATGTAGTGCTTTCAGCAAATCCTCTGACCTAATGGCGTAGTTTGGTCAAATTTAACAATGATAGATCCATCTAATCATGAGCAGAGTTGGTACTTAATATGGAAAAAATCCAGCTCAAGCTGGATTAAAGAGTGCCTCTGCATGAGGAGCTGGAACAAACATAAAAATTACTTTGGTCTAAAAGGATTTCTCCTTCACATCTAGGAGGGGGAGGATTCCCTTAGTGCCAAAACCAATAGAATTTAGGCCATTGTTGAGATGCTGTGTTCCCTGGGTGCTTGTGCACCTATTGGACTGCGCTATTTTTAAATAGTATTTTCAGGTTAAATTAAAGTTTTACAGTATCTTTTGTTTATTAAATTGTTAGGCGAAAGTACAGAATAGTTACAAGACACCTATTTGCCTATTCCGTCATTGTTTACGATTGTTAGGAGCGTAATTTAATTATTTAAACATGTAATTACTATTTCTTTGGTATTTATAATTATGCAAAGAAAGTATCGTGCTACTTTTTACATAGTATTTTTAAGTTAAATTCAAGTTTTATTGTATCTTTTGTTTATTAAATTGTTAGGTGAAAGTACAGAATAGTTACAAGACACCCTTCTCTTCCCATATTAAGAACGGCCTTCTAAATAATGTTATTTCAGCACGGTTCAGTAAGTGCACCAGTATCATTCCCTGTTGACCTGTGCAATTCATTCACTCTCCGAGGCTTTGTCTTCTCCTTTTGAAAAGGGCTTAGTTTATCGCTAATTGCCTGAGGCACCCCTATTGTGGAATGCTGACAGGGCTGTCCAGGCACTTTTTGCAGATCAGAGTGCTCTTTTCTCAAGGGCACTGGTTTTTAAAATCTACTTTCTGACCCTTGTGTCATATTATACTGCCACAAGATAAAATAACCTCACTGACCAAGAACAGAAAAACAGGAAGAATTAATTGGTCATCTCATTGGCACGTCATGTTTGTGTTGTTGTAATCACGAATCCTGTGTTTGCAAAGAGGAAAACTGGCTCAAGTCCAGGGTGAATGATGCACCGAGACAAAAAGTGATCGAAGGAGATGCCTTTTGAAATGGCCATGTATTTTGGGGGATTTGAGTCGGACTTTGAAAACAAAAAACACCACTGACATAAATTTGTATATATGTTTTTTTCTTTTATTCACCCCCAAACAAGGCTACTGAAGCCAAAGAGGCTACTGTGATAGGGGCCAGATTCATGGGAGTAACATGGGCTAGGAGTTTAATAACGGGCGGTAGAATATTGTAAACTAGCGGAACTCATGAAAATACCATGGAATAAGAAATATATTGAATCAATAGATAGCTTTGATAAAGCTGATATTTTTCTGAATTGCACAAAAAAAATTTGTTTTTTTTTGGTCAGCAATTATGGGTTTGTTAACATTTCTATGAAATTAATGTCCATTGTATTTTAGATATAGAAATGACCCAAATTACATAAATTAATAAATACTAAAAAAAAAAAAAAAAACTCAGGAAGTAATATTGTACTACATAGTTCAATATAAATAATAAAATCACATTGTAAAAAACAATCCTTAATTTACTCCTTCAGTCCAGCACCTCTTGGCAAACATTTTTTTCTGTTTCTTTCGAATGTTCCCTTTTTTACATAATGTTTTATCGATTTCTTTCTTTGATGAAGAACTGCTACACATCAAAATTACTAAGTGTTTCTTTCTCACACCATTACAATAATGATTATATATTATTATGATATTCGAAAACTAGGCTACATCAAAGGGAGGTTACTCTCATATTCTTGTTCGGGGTTGCTAGATTGGCCGTTTTAAGCTAAATTTTGCAAATTTGGCCTATTTTGAAGCGTAATGTATGGATTAAGAAAGGAACAAGCAGAATATTACATAGATTCATGTTGTTGAATGAAGACATGAAACAGTACCATGATTCCCAAGAAATTGTCTAGCATCAGAACCACAGCAATTTCGGTAAATGTGGAGATAAGAGACGAGGACAGGTTATTCAAAATGGTGATTTTAGAAATTGTATATAGGCAATAAAAATTGCATTTTTTATTTTTTTTTAATTTTTTTTTTTTTAAGATCAGTCATGCTGAATGTTTAAGAGCGAAAATCTATTAAGTATTTATGCACAAAAAACACTTAAAATGAGTAAATATGCTAGTATTATCACTATTTTTAAAAGAAATGTTGGCATAACAAGGTTATAAACTAACAAATGGAATGCAGTGTACGTAATTATTTTTTTTCTATTATTATGCAATAGTAAATAGATTTTAACTCCAAAGCGTTCAGCATGTCATAATCCTGTAAAAAAAAAAAAAAAAAAAAGTATCACCTATACACAATTTTTAATTGCTTTTTCGAACAATCTGTCCCTTTGACTCTAATCTCAATTTTTACCGCTGTTACATTTGAAAAATCTGCTATTAGAGGAATTGCTTATTTTATTGGATTTTCATTTAATATATATATATATATATATATATATATATATATATATATATATATATATATATTAATACGATAGTGTGTGTGTTATTTATTTTGCGTGTCACGCTTATACCTGAGTGACTCGTTTAATTGTTATGGATTTCCATTTCTTGTGATAAATAATTTTATCAAGAATTCTTAAGTTTCGGTTTTGATTATAGCTGATGGCACTCAAGTCATTTATTGTTTTATAAATAATTTGACCAAGAATTCTTCATAAGTTTTGGTTTAGGTTTTGATTATAGTGGGACATTAACTCTATAATAATATATACGAAATTTGCAAGAATTAAAATATCATATTTAAGTGTACTTCACGACCGGGCTACGCCAGGTGCCCCTATTAGCTTAGATAAATACTTTTGCAGTTTTAACAAAAGAACTACAATAATATCAGAGCGTCTCCATTTACGCTAAACATTTACAGAATGCCAACAACAATATATTACATATAAATGGAATTTCCACTGGTTGATTAATTTGCAACTGTATAATGAATTAAGAATATAAATCTCTTCATCAGATTGATAAAATGATAAATCCTGGTTGATGAGGTAGTGTTGGTATTGAGATGTGTATAATTACAATAATAATTCACCACACAAATCAACCTTTAATGATTGTTACTCCCTTTCTAGCCCTCAGGCCCCAAAAAGTTGATTAGAAATAACAAATAAGACTGTTAGGTCATTAATAATTACGAACGTAATGATAAAAATACTGAAGGAATTTTATGTATCTTAGTCATGTATTCAATCACTGGGCTGGGTAGGTATTTACTTGCTTCCCAACTCCCCACCCAGGTTACACCCTATAAATCTAGCCCCTATCACAGTAATCCTTACACTTTAATAGCCTAATTTGGAGTAAATTAAAGAAAAAAAAAAAAAAATATATATATATATATATATATATATATACACACACACATTTATATATTTAAATTTATGTAGGTCGTACATTCAAAGTCAGACTCTAATAACAATCCATTTGACATATCTATTTTTTTTTTCTGTCAGCATGAATATATTTTATTTCAATTCCGTTTTTTTTTTTTTTTTTTTTTTTTTTTTTTTTGAAAATATTTATTTCAGCTGAAAATATTTCAAAATTACTTTACAAATTATTAATTCTGTAAAGTAATTGTTCTTTCTCAATCAAATAAATTGATGTTCATTTTCTAAAGATTTGCAGCAGCTTATTATTTTACAAATGGTTGCCTAGATAAAATTCGTACTCATTTTGTTTAAACAATTTTACGTTCTTCTTTGTTATAATAGAGAAATCCGACAATCGAAAAATTAGTTTTCAGTGAAAAAAATATGGTAACTACTTACTTTTATGCTAATTTCAACTAAAATCAATGCTATCTGCCTAATTGCCATTTCACAATTAGTTAAATACTAACTTGGGTGCCCGGCGTTGCCCAGGTGTTTGGAGGTGTGTGTTGAGCAAAAAATAAGTGGTAGTAGGCAGGCAGGCTCGAACCCGTACTACGAAGGAGGAAAAGAACGTGAAAAAAAAAAAAAAAAACGTGATGTTTTTGCTGTTGCACCCATTGCCAAATCGGAAGTGACAAAGGTTTAAATTAAGGCTAGTCAATTGTAAAGAGGAGATGACTTTGAAAAATATCGGCGAAAAAAAGCAACCCCTCCCTATTGAAAAGTGCCCAGGTGAGGATGAAGGAATTAACGTTTTTAGCCAATTTTTCAATATTTGTCGTCCAAAGGGTCGTGCTTCAAAACGATACTGACCTTGTGAAAATCCACTGTCTCTGTCGAAAGTTTTAGGCAGATATACATACATACATACATTTAACCAGACACGTGAGATTTATGTTATAGATTACTGGAATATGAAATAAAATAAATATTTCCATGATTCAACAAAAAGCGATTTCGCCATATTTTTTTTATAACATGTGACATAAACACAAGGGAACTAACTCATTTCTCCTGAATTGGCCTAAGTTTTTGAAAGTAATGATCTCGCCTGTTACTATGCATGCTCTTCAGTTTATTATGTAAGCAAAACTTGCAAATTTCTTCAAAACCTATTTTTTTAATAATAAACTAGCGAGACCTGTGGAAATTCCATAGAGGACTTATTCATATGTAATATATTGATGTTAGCATTCTGTAGATGTTAAGCATAAATGGAGATGCTTTGATATTATTGTAGTTCTTTTGTTAAAACTGCTTAAGTATTTATGTAAGCTAGCAGGGATGCCCTGCAGAGCCAGGTTGTAAAGTATGCTTAAGTATATTTTAATTCTTGCAGACTTCATATATATTATTATGGTTAATGTTTTATCAATTTGTATATATTATAAAGTTGCAATTTCAAAAATAAAAAAATATATCCATATGACTTGGGTTCATCAGCTTGAACCAAAACAAAAACTTATAAAAAAAAAAAAAAAAAATATATATATATATATATATATATATATATATATATAACTTGAGTTTCTTCAGCTATAATCGAAACCAAAACTTATGTAGAATTCTTGCTGAATATATTTATAAAAAAATAGATGACTTGAGTGCCATCAGCTATAACCGAAACCAAAACATATAAAGAATTCTTGGAAAATTTATTTATTACAAGAAATGGAAGTCCATAACAAACAACAGCCAGTTGGATGTAAGCGTGACACACAAAATAACACACGTGTTAATATATAGAATTTCTACCTCATCATTTTTCGTAATTTTTGGATATTTTCAATATTGCGGCATGACAATTAAGTGGATACCATTGATTTTATTTAAAATTCAGTATTTCGATTTTCACTATTGCAATGGAGAAGAACCCAATGTTTTTTTTTTTTTTTTTTTTTTTTTTTAGAGTTTGTTCTTAAACCTAATCGGTTTAAAAAGGTAAATATGATATCCGAACCAATCATATCGTTATTTCCATGGCAGGTACTCGTCTGAGCTTCAATCTATAGCACCCCCCTCTCTCCTCCAAAGTTTCACAAAAAAACACTCGTCTAGCCAAAACCCTATCAATAATTTCCCACACTCTTTATCTGTGCCTAAGCCTAAACGTAGATTCCATGAACAAAGCTTCTTTATTAGGACTGCACTCCTGTGGAACTCTTCCGTTGGCCTGCTTTCCAGCTGACTACAATCTGATTGTCTTCAAGTCCAATGTAAACAAGTTCTTGATGAACCGTCCCCCTAAGTAATCCAACTTACAAAAGTTCCACTACTTGTGTTTACTATGCTATAATCACATATAATCACATAATGTATACCCATGAACCCTTATCCTCGAGTGGACTCTGGGCCTTGATAAGTGTCGATTCCTGTGTGTAAAAAAAAACAAAAAACAAAACAAAAACAGTTGAGAGAATGACTTCCTGGTGAAACAACAGATACTACACATGGTGGAAAAAGCTTCTCTATGGTTTTTGCTGTAGTAATCATAAACATCTTATTAAACTGTCATTACATTACTTTATTAGTTGTTTCATTCAAATATTCTGTTCATTTTTCTCATTATGACCTAGGTGTTTTCAAAATGGCTACTTTTTGTTGAAATGATATCACGAATCAAACAAGCTTTTTTTTTTTTTTTTTTTTTTTGTTCTTTCTGATGACATAGTACTTAAAGATACTACTATATTGGCAGTGATGAAAACGAAACAGAAACGTTTTTCTGAGGAGTCGTGAATTCTTCCTTATTATTGCTGTTGTCATAGTCGATGTCATTTGTTGGTCTGTACTTTGGGAGGAATTATATATTGACAAAAAAAACCTTAAAACTTAATTTTGTAAATACGCACAATAGATTAAAAACATAATTATATTTTGGTACAAAAATAATAAATTACAGGATTTAAAAAGAAATATAAAACAAATATTAAAGTATAAATATTTCTAGGCAATGCCAAGTCTGGACAGCTTGTATGTATCCACATAAAATATTATAAGGAAATGTAATTTATGTATTAATGCTGAGTATTTACTCAACAATACTCAGTATGTGAGTAAAGCTAAATAGTAAGTTACAAAAATATGACAATTAAGCTACATAGAATTTTCTGTTTTATCCTTGTAGAAAATCGTCAGGTTACAATTTTAGCCAGATGATTCTCTATGAGGATGAACTGCAGAAAATTCTGTGTAGTTTAATTGTTATATATTTTCATAACTTATATATATATATCTCTATAAAAGTGAGAATATGTGTGTGTGTGAGGACACTTCTTAACCTATATATTCAACAAAATTTTTAATTTTTAATCTACAGACTTAAAATTTGGTATGTAGGGTATTCAGACATGTGCAAAACGTTTTAATCTGTTTTCATCCAAAAAAAAAAAAGGTCTACTAAAAGGAAACATTGGTGTTTGTGAGTCATCGGATATTACCTGTTTGTCAACATTTTCACAAGCTTTGAAAACACAAAGATCATATCAAGTTGGTCCAATGGCTATCGTAGTTGACTCCCTATTTTTAGGCTTGAGTTTCGATCTTGGCTTGAGTATTTTTTTTCTTTTATTTACAAGAAGTGAACTGTTTAGAAAAAAAATAAACATAATACTCACATGCACATTTTTTTTTTTTTTTTTTTTTTTTACTTCATTTTGTAAAAAAGGAATTTATAGTTACGTTTCATACTGGGCAATGCCGGGTATATCTTCTAGTATATCAATATGTATAAAATATTAGCATTCGTGTGCATCTGTGTGTACAAATCTCTTACAGCCCATTGGACCAATCATGACCAAACTTGGCATGATGATGGTCCTCCACCAAGGGATAGTGCACACCATTTTCCAAGTAAAAGTCACAGGTCAAGGTCATAGCCTATGCATATATACTCTCCTACAGCTCACACCACTGGACCGATCATGATCAAACCTGACATGATGATGTTCTTTGTCTTAGAGATGGTACACACCATTTTTCAAGGTCAAGGTTAGGGTCGAGACTTTGTTGTACAGTCGGGTACCCGTGACCATATAGCAAAGTTCCATGTGAAATGCGGGTATCTTTGCTCGTATACATATATGCTAGCGGGAGGGAGATGGGGTGCCCAGCTTTGCTGAGCGTAAAACACGCTTAAATATGATACTTTAATTTCTCCAGATTTTGTATATATTATTATAAGAGTCGTGATTTCAAAAATAAAAGAAAGTATTTGGGTGCCATCAGCTAGAATCGAAACCAAAACTGTAGCATTCAAAGTAAGTGACATTACCGCGCATACGAACTGATTAAAAATAAACTAAGATGAATGTACAAAATGTGTAACAGTTTTTTTGTTTTTTTTAAATTCTGACCCATTAAAAACTATTTTAACGGGTTAAAGTCCCATAAAAGACTAGTTCGTAAAAAATCCAATCATTTGAGGTTCCTAGCGCCACTCTGCAACTTTTTGTTTTGGAGGAGATAGTTTGAAAATATGGAGACAGACAGACATATAGCCTTTTATATATTAGATTAATGATGAGATGATTCTAATATTTTTTCCAATTTCGATACAGTTACCAATTCCATCCTAAATTCCTGATTCCGATGGCCCTGTCGGTAGGGCATTAGAATACTCCGACTGCCCCACCCTGTAGAGGGTAAAAGTCCCTCAATGTGGGTCCTGGATATGACCTTAAACTATATCCAGTGGTGAGGCCCCAGCTTGTGGACTTTGGGGAGTGTGGAGCCACCCTTTAATTACCATTGCTCCCAGGTCCACTCTCACCTGAAGTGGTAGTACCTGTTAGAGTCTCAACTATGGGTTAAATAGAAACCTACGTGAAAACAACAAATATATTCTATTAAAAAAATTTTCTTCCGAATCTTTGGATTCGGCATTAAATAACCCGAAAAGGGTTGATATGCCGTAAAACAAAAACAACCAACGAACCAATCCTGATTCCGATACAATTATTGATTTCAACTTTTATAAATCTCTTGTTATTTTTTTCCCCAATTACCGTAAAAACACATGTTAAATGTGCATATATTTTTTTAATCGTAAAATGCACAGTTCTGGAGCAATGATCTATATATTTTGCTATACTGTTAGTTTAAAATTCATAAATATATTTAAATTTATTTTACTACCAGTAGTGGGAGATTTTGTTTTAAACAAAGTTAAATAAAAAGATAATCATAAAAGAATCGTTTTTAGCATTGGAAAATAGGCACAAATATTTTTGATTTCGATATTGCCAAAAGTCCCGATGTTTTTGATTACAAATTCCAATCAATTGTGCCAACACTAATATATATATATATATATATATATATATATATATATATATATATATATATATAGTGATGGTCTCACAAATTAAAAACCTGCTTCCAATTTGTAATGAGAAAGCTCATGTCAGTGTGCAATCTTGTTGAACTGGAGATATGGAAATATAATAATAATAATAATAATAATAATAATAATAATAATAATAGTATATACAGGAGAACCCCGGGATACGGCATTAAAAATTAGTAACAAAATACAGTACAGTATATAATACACATGTTTATAATCAAATAATATTATAAAACCCACCGTAAGGCGGGGCAAATACTGTAACCACGGGCTGGAAAAACATTGTATTTTACATTGTAATCTGAAAAAACTGTATCCTAGTGCCAACTTGGGTTCTACTGTGTGAAGGCAACATTGATAAAGGAGAAAAACTCAACTGTTATGTAGCATCTTTTTCTTCCAGTAACTTTAAGTGCTTTCAACTTGGATTAGTCTTATCAGGATCCGTACAATGTTAACAAATGGTAAGTCAAACATGGCCGACGAAAGTTTTGTTTATGCATTGCATGGGGAGAAATGATATGACAATAACTCAATGGATGGTTAGTGTGAGTTTTGAAGGCAGGTTTAGATCTGTTGACTTCAGAGGAAAATTAAATCTGGATTGTATAGAGAGATATGTGCAGAACAAGAAACTTTGTCAGTGTAATATCATTGGGTAAATGTGTTTTGGTTCGTAGATGTAGAGCAGTTAAGTTAGCAGGGTCAGTTGACTAGAAAATGATAAGGACGGAATTGAAAGAGAGCTAAATGAAGATAACCTCTGTTGGAGGTCAATGTCTAAAAGCTGTCCAACACATGCCAGCATGTAAAACAGATGTTAAACCAAATACGATGACAATGATGATTCAAGAGGAAAAGGATTTCATTAACTTAATATCAGATGTTTTTAAAAAAATTTTTTAACTTTTTTTTTTTACCTCGAATAAGACAGTTTATCACTTGAAACATACATAGCGACTATTTGGGATCAGGTCTAACAGGGGACTGTGGGTAATTAAATAGCAAAATGTCTGTTCACATTACATTTAAACTTCTGCAGATTAATACAGTCAGAAAAACAGGAAGGGAATTCCAAAGTCTAGCAGTTCAAGAGAAAAAAACTATTAGAACAGAAGGCTTTCCGGCATCTATAGACCTTGACAGCAAAAAAAAAAAAAAAAGGGTGTGATTTTCTAATATTCTAAGAAGACATTTTTACTTTAGTTCTAGATTTAGAGTGAGATGACTTCCAGATGGGTAATATAACGCTGACATCTTTTTATTATTGCTATGCCAGATCTGGAGAGATGTAAAATAACACTATTATTACTGATAATAATGTCTCAAAATGCAGATAGCATATTGGATAAGCTTTTGTAGAATAAAGCTTTAGCAGGCCTTCTAAATCTCCCGTTAACTGTCTTTATGAGTTAACATTGAAATCTTTTCAGCAAATTTTTACGTATTATTTTCATGGCTGTGTGTAGCTTTTAAAATTTAACTTTTACACATTTAAATGCAGAAGAATTCAAAAAGCACTGTGTTTTAGAGAATGGAGAAACAAATTTTCAAGAGGGGTAAAAGGGGCCGATGAAAGGGTTCTTTAGCTTTAGTGGGCAGTCACCACAGAAACATGGATAACTGAAACACTAGTTATCTGATCAGACTGAAATTTGGTATAATGGTTCCTGTTATCAAAGAGCATAGGATCCATGTATCAAATTTTGAAAATTTGCAAGTTGAAATCATTTCAATATTTGTATGGCGACCAAATTTTTCAATGTCAGCATCAAGGTCACATAAGATACGAGATGTCATGGGCTACAGATATGCAAAAGTATTGAGTCTTTATCATGAACAGAACCAAAGTTATTGCCAAAAATGTGACTTTCACCTTTTCTCTGACCTTGACCCAAATAGTTAAAAATTAAGTTGGTTTTTAAGTTAAATTTACTAAGAATTCTTCATAATTTGGTTTCGGTTTCGATTATAGCTGATGGCACTCCAATAATCTATTTTTTATAAATAATTTTATCAAGAATTCTTCATAAGTTTTGGTTTCAGTTTCAGCTGAAGGAACTAAAGTTATATATATATATATATATATATATATATATATATATATATATATATATATATTCATAACTTTGGGATTCAGTTTCGATTCAAGTTGATAAACTCAAGTCATATAGATATATTTTTAATTTTTGGAATCGCAACTTTATAATATATGAAAATCGATAAAACATTAACTCTTTAATAATATATATGAAATCTGCAAGAATTAAAATATCATATTTAAGCGCATTTTACGCTGGGTGTCCCTGCTAGCTTAAATAAATACTTTTGCAGTTTTAACAAAATAGCTACAATAATATCAGAGCATTTCCATTTATGCTGAATATCTACAGAATACCAACATCAATATATTACATATGAATCAGTCCCCTGTGGAATTTCCGCAGATCCCGCTAGTTAATTATAAATAATAGATTAGAATATCATTAAGGAAAGTAACATATGCTGATTAGCTATAAAACTACCCATCTAAAACAAGAATAGGTCTAAGGTCCCTAAAATTCATATTAGAATTGTCCAAAAGGACCTGTGGCGTAATGGGTATAAGTAATCAGTCCTAAGTGACAGTCTTTTGGTGATTGAAGGTTCAATCCTCAGTGTCGGCAATACTAAGACTGCAATTATGAATTACATAAGACTTCTACCCAGTAATGGCTGCTGGAACAAAAGCAAACTACTTTGTGAATTAAATAGTATTCCATTCAAAATTTTGTACAAGATCCCAAATTTGAGATGCACTCGAAAATGATCTGAGGTTATGTTGGACGAAACATGCGAATAACATTCAAGATGAGAACAATAGTCCGAATAATTTAAATGATACAAATTATCAATCCTCATCTCAAAAATTCCAAAACACTTTTTTTTTTTCTTTCTTTTTTTTTTTTTTTTTTTTTTTTTTTAATATTATCACTTTTTTACTCTGAAAATCCATTAGTGGATTACCTTTTTTTTTACTGTTGAAATTTGAAACAATTTTTACAATATAAAAATCTTTTTTTTTTTTTTATTTCTTTTTTTTTAATGTTAGGGTGAAATCATCAACAAGCAAAGATTACCATAAAATGACTAATAATTCAGTGTTTTGTTCTTTTACCGAATATCAATCGTTTTGTCTGCAGCTGACATTTTTTTTTTTCATTCAAGAAGAGACCTTATTTTACTCATGACAGACAACAATAAACTTCATCATTGTCTGTTGGCATCAATGGTTTTTGTGTTTTATTTCACCCTTTACCTTTGTAATATTGTCTGTGTCATCCAGACATTGCATTCAGTGTTGCTAGTAACTTGATTGAAGGAACCCAGATGTTAATGTCTCTCCACCTTTTAACATTGAAAGATAAATACATAAAATTAATGTTTAATAATTTTTTTTTTGGAGGGGGGGGGGGTCTGTAGAGTTGGAATACATCTGCTATCTAATTCCATATCTGTCTCTCTCTCTCCCTTTCTCTCTCTCTCTCCCTTTCTCTCTCTCTCTCCCTTTCTCTCTCTCTCTCCCTTTCTCTCTCTCTCTCCCTTTCTCTCTCTCTCTCCCTTTCTCTCTCTCTCTCCCTTTCTCTCTCTCTCTCCCTTTCTCTCTCTCTCTCCCTTTCTCTCTCTCTCTCCCTTTCTCTCTCTCTCTCCCTTTCTCTCTCTCTCTCCCTTTCTCTCTCTCTCTCCCTTTCTCTCTCTCTCTCTCCCTTTCTCTCTCTCTCCCTTTCTCTCTCTCTCTCTTTCTTTTCCTTTCTCTCTCTTTCTTTTCCTTTCTCTCTCTCTCTTTTCCTTTCTCTCTCTCTCTTTTCCTTTCTCTCTCTCTCTTTTCCTTTCTCTCTCTCTCTTTTCCTTTCTCTCTCTCTCTTTTCCTTTCTCTCTCTTTTCCTTTCTCTCTCTTTTCCTTTCTCTTTCTTTTCCTTTCGCTTTCTCTTTCTTTTCCTTTCTCTTTCTTTTCCTTTCGCTTTCTCTTTCTTTTCGCTTTCTCTTTCTCTTTCTCTTTCTTTTCCTTTCTCTTTCTCTCTTTTTTTCTTGCTTTCTCTGTGTGTCTCTCTCTTTCGCTGTTTTTCTCGCTCACTCTCTTTCCTTTGCTCGCTCTTTCTGGCTTTCTTTAATTTTCCCCCTTGTGACAGTTCTCTCTCAAAATTGGAAATGTTAATTTTGCAGCAGAAGTTAAAACTTTTAAACCATTGATGGGGGTTAGTGGATTTAGATAACTTTTTGTTTATCACAGAATGACTTCCTGTCTCCTTCCCCACGCGCACACTCTGTATCGGTCTTAATTCTGACTTATTTGAAATTGATTGGAATTGTTTAGGAAAAAAAGCTTTTTCCTCTTTCTCTACACACCATTCAAGATGGGCAATTAATCTCGTTTTCAACTGTTTTTTGCCATTGGCTATTCACACCATTTTTAAGGTTCACACAAACATTTGAATAGCATTTTTGTCAGCATGTCAGCTGGACCATCTGTAAAATGTTGAATATCGAGTGTAGCAGCAAGTCCTGGGGACATGTTTACCAGGAAAAACAGTTGGAAATAAGTCATACACCATCCACTATGACTATACAATTTCTAGAATCTATGGACCTAGAAAACAGACCTATTTAACCTGATATGGTGATATGGGGCAAGAAGGTGAAAGAAGAAACCTTAGTAGAAGTTAGTGTCCCCCCCTGACACTCTGTAAAACAGACCTGAGGAGGGGGGGAAATAACAAAATAACAAGGTTTTATGTGCATGAAAAGGAACTGAAATCTTAGGAAGATTTCTATTATTCTAGTGATTATAGGAGAAACCGAACCCATGAAAAAACTTAAATAAAAAAAACAAAAACTACTTGGCAAATATAATCAAGAGATACAAACAATTGCTCTTAAAGTGACGGTTATAATCTTAAAAAATATCTCTTGGTTAGGATGTATGAGGTAGCGGGTAAATGTCTGGCATCCGAAAGGATGCTATATCCTCAACTAGAATAAAATTATTAGAAAATTAAAAAACAAAACAAAAACGGAAGTTTGAAATAGCATATTTGAGACCTTTTTCATTTAACTTTGCAGTAGCCTTTTAGCCAGCATGTCACATTGTTATTTGCAATTAACTTTTCCTTGTTGTACGCGCAAATTGTGTGGACGCATCTTCTGTATCTTCTGCTCCTTTTTTTAGCTTTTAATATTTCTTCATTTTCTTGTGTGTGCATACAAGAAGAGTTGGCACAGGTAAAAAAAACAACAAACAAACAAAAAACAAGGGTGATGTGTGTGATAGTGATAGCAGAGGTAGTGACACACGTGACAGACGAGAATCTGTGTGTGTGTGGGGGGGGGTGTAAAATGAATCTGTATAAGTATTTAAGTAAGTAATAATGTCTCTTCCCTGAATAGCCGACCCATCGATCTGAGTACCTTGTAAGTTTTTCTGACAACAGATTTTTCTTTTTGAATCATCTGAGCTGAATAAGTAAACTTACACTAATTAATTAGAAAGAGAGACAGAGAGAAAGAAGAAAAAAAAAGTCGTATTATTTATATTTGTTTTACATCCATTTTATTTTGACTGAGTGGCGATGGGGGCGGCATTTTTTTTTTAATTTGTTTTCGAAAAAGCGTTTTTAAAAAAATTTATTTTAAACTTTTTTTTTTTTTAATCGTTAAAAGACAACTTTGTTAATTTTTTTTGTGTTTGGAAAAGCTGTGTGGGTAGAGTATTAATTTTTTTAGTTTTTCCCCTGCAACTCTAACTCTTTACTACCCCCCCTTTTCATTATTCACCAATTTTATTTTCACCTTTTTTCTTTTATCATCATCATCATCATCATCATCATCATCGCAAACAACCTTACCTGTAAAGCAACCCTATTTTTCTGCCTCCCTCCCCAATAAAGGTATCATCAATGCTTTCTTACAATCTACCACCTCCAACATCTCTCACTGACATTATATTCCACAATAACAGCAGTCAGTTGTACTTCTGACATAAATACAAAAAAATAAAATAAATACTCTGGGGGACCTCCGGTTCCCTGAAAGAATCTTTTTTTTTTTTTTTTTTTTTTTTTTTTACTAAAAACTGAAGCAAACAACTAAAAATTGAAGAAAACAAAACAAAAAAAAAACTGAAGAAAACACAAGCATAGAGATCAAACCTCCCTCTCATCCTCCTTCATTTGTATACTGACCTAACTTTACCTGTACTCAGAAAAATAAACTTTTTTTTTTTAAATCACTTTCTTAAATAATAATAAAAAACAACTTTTTTTTCTATCTCTCTTAGTTATACGCTCATGTTCATAATAAAAATAATAATCATTCATTGTCTATTTCAAGAGGGGAAAAGAGACGTCTTTTCTTTTTCTGATGGAAAAATTGCAGATGAACTCTGATTATCTTCAGGTTCCAGTCGAACAATTCCATCAGTGTTCCTTGTTCCTATGGTAACAGAACGTATTATCACTGATCTCTAATATAATATTATATATATATATATATATATATATATATAAGCAAAAGTAAAAAAAATTCTTGCATCAATACATTTCTAAAAAAAAACTAAAAAAACTTTACCCCCCCCCACACACACACATTTTCTACTTTTTATTTTTATTCTTCCTCTCAATCGCTCGCTCTCATTCTGCTCCAAGAAGTGGATTTTAAATTCAAAAGAAGCAAGACACACACACACACACACACTCAAAAAAAAAGAAAAAGACTCTAAAAATCTTGGATTGCCTCAGCAGCAGAACGAGATTATGTCGGACTGGTTCCACCATTATTTGTCTCTGGTGTTGTGAGTTGCGTGAAGCAATCAATCCATGTCTCCTTTTGATATGTCACGGCCAGACTTGTAACCATGTATTTGACGCTACTTACCCAGACGCGGAATATTGGACAACCACCCCATGTGACCACAAAAGCCGGGCTAACAACAGGCATTCCATCACAGGTTAGTCTTAAGATGTTGAATGTGATAGCTGTGAAAAGAAAAAAAAGCAGCTACTGCACCTTAGCATGCAAGTACTATACTAATATATATATATATATATATATATATATATATATATATATATATATATATATATATATATATATATATATATATATATATGTATATGAGTGATGGGACGATTTTGGTACAATTACTGATTCTGTATTAAATTTCTGATTCCAATACAATTACAGATTTTGATTCTTTATAAATCACATAATATTTAACTGTAAACTTATTTTTTTTCCCCAATTAGCGTAAAAACAGATGCTAAATGTGCATATGTTTTTTCAAATGTAAAAACAAACTTGTCGTGGGGGGGGATTAGGGGGTCTGTACATTTAAGCTTTACTGGTAGTTTAAAATAAATAGCTATTTATTTTATTATTGCTACCAGACAAACAAACCAAATGAAAAAAGATAATGTAATCGTTTTTTGCATTGGAAAATACACACATTTTTTCTGATTCTAATACCCCACCCCCCACCCCCAATTCCGATTTTGCCAATTCCTGATCCTGAGTAATTGTCACACACATACAATACACATACACAACACACACACACACACACACACACACACACACACACACATATATAAACTTTGAAATGCAATTTCTCCATTTTTATCCATCTTTTTTAGAGAGCTCACAACTTTTATAGTTTTTTTTTTTTTTTGAAGAGCTCAGTCTTTTCTTTTTTTTTTTTTTTCTATGGTGTCGAATGGTTCATGGTCGCTTGACAAAGTCTCATTGACTGAACCAGACGGCTGTTTGTAACGACCAAATATAACTGTTTACCCTCAAATAAATAATAAAAAAAATATTTTGCTCTTGTTATTGAGGACTATCTAACAACCTTGTATTCATTAGTCCCTACTTTTGAACATCTCAGACCTATATATATAAATATATATATATATATATATATAAAATGAATGAATGACAAAAGTCTATATTCCAGAGTTCATGATGTTGACCATCTTATAATTTATTCCTTTAATTCAGTTGACATTTACAATCCTTGATTGACAGCATCTGTTTTTTTGTGCAAAATCAATCACTTAATTATCATATCAATCAGTGAATCTATTTTGCCCTTAACTCATCAGAAGAAATAACAATCAATCCTTCGAAAGGAGATAAAGTGCGTTTTGACATGATTAAACATCCGAAAATTGGAAGAGAAGCTGTAATTACCTTATAATATGTTTACATTACGCCATTTTGAATATATATATATATATATATATATATATATATATATATATATATATATATATATATATATCCTCTGTCAACCGCCCAAAATGCAGTAAAGTGCTCGATTATAAAAAGTACAAGTATACCTGTATATCAAATTTCGAGTCTGTAGACTAAAATCTGAGAGTTATTGCGTAGGAAAATGTACACAGACGGACACACAGACACGTTCACTTTTATATATATACTAGCAAAAGTACCCGTTGTTGACTGGGTTCATAAACAGCCTACAGAAAATGGACTCTGATTTATGAAAGTATGATAGGTTATGAAAAGGAAGGGTTGTAAAGAGATAGCTTCGAATTTGGGGGTATCAAAGCCAAAGCAAAATATGATGAAAGTAAAAATAAAATCGATAAACCCCATACTTTATTATACCATACCTGTTCACACTGAAACACTTATCACAATATTTTGTGGATATATATTAAAAAACCTTGTTAAACTTTGTGACATATTTCCATTCTATGGAGGTCAGGCGCGAATATACACCCCATAATTTTATTATACCATATTTCTTCAAACTGAAACATAATTATCAAAGTATACTTACGCAGATAGATATGAAAAGTCTTTATTAAAGTTTGTGCCTATTTCCATTCTATGGAGGCCAGGCGCGAACGCAGACCCCATAATTTTATTATACCATCCCTATTTAAGTTAAAACATACTTATCAAAGTATTATTATGTACGTCTATATCAAAAACACTTGTAAACGTTTTTTTTTTTTTTTTTTTTTTTTAATTTTTTTACTTTGTGGACCAGGCGCGAATGCAGACCCCACAATTTTAATGAAACACCGTTCTGCCAGATCAAACATACCCATTCCTGTGTCTCGATACATATTCTATCATTATATGTGATCAGTTTTCTATAATAGTCAACCATATAGGAGCCTATTTGTGACCAGATACACACACATACACATTCAGCTTTATATATATATATATAGAGAGAGAGAGAGAGAGCATAATCTCATTGACACACCGGTTCTCACTAGATCATTGAAGTTTAGCAACTATGAACCTGGCCAGTATCAGATCGGTTGCTATTTGGGAACACTAGATGTGCTCTCCACTTATCTCGGCACGGAGGTCACTCGACGATAAAGGTTAATGAGTGTACAGCAGTCAATGAGACATATTGTAGTAATTAACGAGAGGTGTGGTTGGTGATTGTGCAACTTTTCCCACAAAAATTTTATGCGCGGGCACCCTTCAGTGGGTATCCAAAGTCTGTCAAGATTAAACAAAGCCTTGTTCACATTGATATTTATCCAGATATATTAGTAAAATATTCAGATAAAATCACATCTTGTCAGTAATTTAATTTTTCATGGATGAATAATTATTTCTAATAACTTAAAAAAAACACTCACTATTGAGGTGGTTGTCTGACTTATTTTCTGTCTCATTACCTCCCATTATTTGAAATGGTTGCTGTAGGCGAGAAAAATATGCACATTTTACCGATTAATTTTAGCGTGACAATATGGAAGTGCATATGTAATCCTTTTTCCTTTATCATTTTTTGATAAAGAGTAGAGCACCATTCGAAATATTAAAAAATTTCATAGCATTATTTTGCATACTTTTTATATTTTCGTTGAGGTTTATTTTTATTTGTCAAATGGGAAGAAATTCATTATTTTTAGCCAAGAAACTGAAAAATACAAATAAATACATTTTGCTCTTTTATCAGAAAGTGGAGAATAGTTTTTATTAATTATAGCACTAAAGTTTTGATTGATTTTAAATATTTGAAGTCTGCTACTCCTGCACATTTTAAGGAGTAAGGGAGCTCTTTAAAAGAAGGGATAATGTTTAAATACACAAACACACACATACACTTTGGTATTTATACAGAATGCAAATCGTGCTGTTTTTTTTTTTTGTTGTTTTTTTTATTTAAAAAAATTTTTTTTTATAGGGTTTTCAAGTTAAATTCCATTTTTACAGACCCCATAATTTATATATATATAAACTGTCATTTTATTTATTAAATTGTTAGGTGACAGTACAGAATAGTTATAAAATGCCTTTCCTTCATGTTCAGAATGAGTTTTTATTTTTTTAAATAAAATATTTTTACGTGCATAAAATGGGTGAATGTTTATGGCTACCATCCGTCATCAGCATGGCTAGACTTTTTTGGGGAAAGTCTAACCATGCTTATAACGGCTGGTAGCCAAAAACACATGTCCATTTAGAGAAAGAGTGAGTCTCTTTCTCTAAATGGCCATCTAATTTATTTAGTCCCTGTACACACCACAAACACTATAAACACTAAGTAAATTTAAATGACTAAGTAATGTCATTTTACTTTTATATTGTGCATCCATAAGTATGATATAAGTAAAGAAAAGTTTTAGTTATACCAGAAGACTGTCTAAACATACGTTAGAGTTTATGAATTTTTCAAATTAAATCAAAGTAGAAGAAATAATGGTTGTGACCCAACGGGTCACTTGTAAGTCTAGTAAAATTATAGAGATGAAAAAAAAAAAAGTTGAGCAAATTTTGATCAGAAATTTAAAACATTTTTAACCCATGACTTCAGTTGTGTAATCTGTATTTCTGATAGTTTTTACCATGTCAATGTTTTTTTTATTGCTTTAAGTATTTTGAAGTCTAATCTTTTGCAAAAAATGGGAGGGGGATAGAGAAAATGAAAAAGGAAGCGTTTTTTTTTGTTTTTAAATATAATGGGGGCAAACCAAAAACTTATGCAGAATACAGACACTGCTATTTTTTTTAGATAGGATTTTCAAATTAAATTCGATTTTTAAAGTATACTAGCATGGGTGCTAGGCGTTGCCCGGGTGTTTGGAGGTGTATGTTAAGCAAAAAAAAAAAAAAAAGAAGAAACTAATTAATAAATTATTCGTTTTTGTTATGAAGATAGATAAATGAAGTAAGAGGTAAATAAAATTAATACAAGATCATTTACTTATGCTCAAAAGAAATCCAGAAAATAACAACCTAGGATAGTGTACGATCGTTTCAGAGATCATATCAAGTTTATTTAAATACAGTCTCTAAGGTAAAAGAAAAAAAAAAATCCGACTTTATCAATTTTTAAAATGAATTGTTTCAAAATCAAATTATGTCACCCCATCAGCTAAAAGAACACATTCTGCTCTTTTAGCTGGCTGGTATTTTAAAATGGATAAAATCTTTTTTTTTTTTTTTTTTTTTTTTTTTACTTTGGTGAAATCACATTAATCAGCCATCACCATCAGACAATCTTTTTTTTTTTTTTTTTGAAATTGTATGTAGGATAATGTACGTGTGAAGATTAACTGCCTTAGCGCATTATGATAATTATTTTACAACATGCACACACACACATATATATAGCTTATATGTTTATATGCAATTTAACTAATTATAATAGTAATTACATATAAAAAATAACAAGGTTCTCTTTTAGATAGTGCGATACTAAAGCTATAGTTTTCTTAAAGTTAACACATCAAAAGAAATCGACGCACAAGTATTTACTCATTTTCAAAATTTTGGTCTTTTATTGGTAACACCTTGCGTAAAATTGTTTCAGCCCCCTGTGTTGGCATACAAGTGTATAACAGTTCATCAGTTATCATTTTACACAACTGGACTTCATCAGCGTGTAGAAAGAACTAATTTTTTTTTTTTTTTTTAAGTTTCAACAGTCCATGAATAGGACCTTTCTTAACACAACAGGTATTCATTTTTTTTTGTCCACAACATAAATATGAATTATATATGAATTATCAAACATGCTTTATCTTCATTTCAGACTAAATATACTTACCTCGTAATGCAATAATCCCTCAAATTCTGTAGTAGTAGGTAGCCTGTATTCTTTTTTTTTTTTTTTTTTTTTAAGAAAAGAAATGCCGGTTACCTTTTAGTGTGGTAACTTAAAAAAAAAAAAAAAAAAAAAAAATATATATATATATATATATATATATATATATATATTCTTATAAAAATTGTAAAAAATAGTTTTTTAATTTTTTTCATATTATTTTGTATTCCTGCACGTCACCAATTGAAAACGAATAAAGAAAAGTTATAAGGTTTATACTTTTCGTATTCTTGTTTATACATTTCCATATATATATATATATATATATATATATATATATATATATAAGCTGTCATCGATTTTCCAATTTAGACATTTTTTGCTTGTCAATTTTCTTTGAAGTGTTCTAATTTATGAATTAGAACACGTGACTTGATGGTCGTCGGTCACAGATATCGAACGGTTGTTGTAAGCAATATGCAGACTTACATTCTCAAGTTACGCGCTCATTTTGTATACATGGGTTCACGCTCGTGCACGCACGTTGTAACAGCAAAGGAAACAAAAAAAAACCACTTAGATAACCCATTGATTATTTACAACAGTTGGATAATGTTTAACAAAAGTAAAAATGAAAAAGTTTTGCTGTTTTTCGATGAAATTAAAAAGTATATTGTACATCTTTTAATAGTATAAAAATTATACTTATGGTACCTAAGCTACATAGAAATGTTTGTTTCATGTCCAGAAAAAATTCATCAGGCTAAATATGGTTTTTATATATATATATATATATATATATATATATATATATATATATAACCTTCCCTCCTTGTCCTGATGAGAAGATTGTATTTAAATATACTTGATATCATCTCCGAAACGATTGTACATTATTCAAGGTTGTTGTCGTCTTGATTTCTTTGAACATATGTAAATGATCTTATATTCATTTGTTAATTCTACTTACCTCCACTTTAAACTCTGTGTGTGTGTGTGTGTAAATATATTATTGTCAGGTCAGGTCATATGCTGCTTATACCATGTAACCCAATACTACCTGCCTCATGGTCGGGTCACCGGCAACTAAACTGGTTCCCCCACCAGACTTGTTTGGTGAGGAGGGTGGCTAGTCTCCCTGAAGGATTAAAAACAAGATCTTCCAAAGGGCGAATGAACCCTATCTCGGGGTCAACGGGCAACAAGCACTGTGTATGTATGTATGTGTATGTTGGGGTGGAGAGGGCTCTGGTAAACCGTGGTGAAGGCAACCTTTCTAGGAGATGCAAATCTCTGATTTAAAAAAAACATAAAGCGGGAGACCAGTACCCGCATTAAGCTAGTCTGCAGTTTAACTAGTTGCTGGCTATCTTGCTCTTGCTTGTTGCTGGATCTCAACATTTTGAACCGAGAGAGAGACTTAGCTGTCGTACAAAGCTAAGACTCTGTAAAATCATCTGTGTATAGATACTCCCTAAGGCATTTGTCTATTTGTCTGTGGCGATGGAAAAGTTGTGACGTGTGGAGGCTTGAAATGCTGGAAGCCTGTAATAATTGATCTCAATGACCGTCTTCAGTATCATGCCTGCTTGAGCGTGTGTATTCACCAGTAGGATTAAAAAAAAAAAAAAAGAAAAAAAGTCATTTTTGGACTCGTAGACATTAAGTGTCTGAGGGAGTGGCACTCGTCTGACAAGACATCGTAATCATCATACATATATATATGGTTTGGGTCCTTGCTAATGAAGCCAGACATGACTTCTGTTGCCAGGGTTCGAATCTCTCGACTGGCGTTAATCATGATACCCTGCACTGATGAGTCTCGAAAAGATGAAACACTAGTGTCTGGTGGTATTTAATTATTATATATATATATATATATATATATATATGTATATATAAATTAATTAATTTGATTAAGGTTTGTTTCTTACTTTCACTCTTTTATTCTATTTAATGTTATTGAAAATACTTTTTAGTTCAGAAAGTTTTTTTTCATTTATATTTCGAAGTTTATGCTCAACAGTGATATAGTTTTATTAATATTTTCCTCTGTTGAAAATCCATGAGTTAAGGATTTTTTTTTTTTTTTTGATGGATCAATAATATATTACTAGCGGGACGTGTGGAAATTTCACAGGGGACTTATTTATATGTAATATATTGATCTTGGCATTCTGTAGATGTTCAGTGTAAAGGAAGACGCTCTGATATTATTGTAGCTCTTGTGTTAAAACTACAAAAGTATTTATCTAAGTCAGCAGGGGCATCCAGCATAGCCCGGTCATAAAGTATGCTTAAATATGATATTTTAATTCTTGACGATTTTGTTTATATTATTATAGAGTTAATGTTCCATATATATTATAAAGTTGCAATTTCAAAAATAAAAAAGATATATCTATATAACTTGGGTGCATCAGCTTGAATCAAAACCGAAACCAAAACTTATGAAGAATTCTTGGTAAAATTATTTATTACAAGAAATGGAAATCCATAACAAATAAACGACAGTCACTCGGATGTAATCGTGGCACACAAAATAAATAAAACACGCTATCCTATTGATATATAGATTATTTACTCAATTTTATTTTTATCAGCAAATTTTTTTGTTTTAATTGCTCTATCTAGTATATTGAGCTTCCTTTTTTTTTTTTTTTTTTTAAATCTTTATAGGTTCTAATATAAAAACATTTATCTTTGTAATTTAAATTGTATAAGATAGATTTTTGAAATTCAAAGCATATTGATTATAATTTAAAAAATTTTTAATCCAGTTTTGGAAATAAATATTCAATTGTAATTGATAAATTTTAATATCGTTATAAAAAAATCTACATTTTAAAAAACTTTACGTAAATGTAATTTTGCTAATAAAAATGATTTTCAGAAACGCGCATGCATATAAATGGAAATCCTTGCATATTTATTTCCGGAACTGAATTCAAATTAGTGTTGGGACGATTATTCGGAATCGAAAAAATCAGAATTTTTGGAGTTATCGGAAAAATTTGTGCCTATTTTTCGATGCTAAAAACGATTCCTTTAATTTTATGCTTTATTTGATTTTGTTTTAAAAAAATCTTCCACTGCTTGTTGTAATAATAAAGATTTATTGATTTTAAAACTAAAATCTATCGATCACCCCCTCACAAGTGTGGTTTTACGTAAGAGAAAATATATTTATTTTATGGTAATCAGGACAAAATAACCATTTTATAGTAAAATATTTAGAGATTTATAAAGAATCGAAATCAGAAATTTAGTATCGAATCGGTAATTGTATTGGAATCAGAAAAAAATATTGGAATCAGCCCATCACTAGTTTAAGTATTTAATATATATATATATATATATATATATATATATATATATATATATATATATGCACACAGCAGAGATTATCAGACATTATCCGTGTCAAATATTGATTTATAGTCTTACTAGATGTACCTGTGATCCGTTGGGTCACAACTACTACAGCTATTTAACTTTAATTGGGTTTTGAAAATTCATTAACTGACATATCTATTAAGACATTCTTCTTACATAATTAAAAATTAATCTCTTTTCGCTCTCAATTATCTTTTTTTTTTTCTTTTTTTTTTTTTTTCATACTCTTTCTCGCCCCAAACAAGACATTGGTACTTAGAACATAAGGGGCTACTACTTGGGTTCATATCAGGGGATTCTGAGGAGTTTTGAGCAGGGAGATGTCTGTTCACATTACATTTAAACTTCTGCATTTTAGTACAGTCAGGGGAGCAGGAAACAGGGAAGGAATTCCAAAGTCTAGCAGTTCGAGGGAAGAAACTATTAAAGTAGAAGGCTTTTTGGCATCTAGTGGCCTCAGCAGTGGAGAGGTGGGATTTTGCTGCTTGTCGGGTTAGTTAGGAGTATGTATGTCAAAAGTGGAGCTACCTATTATTTTGTCATGTAATTTATGTAGGTTTCTATGGTTTCTATGGGTACTGTAAGTTAGATGACAAATGTTAAAGAGTCTCTCTCTCTCTCTCTCTGTGTCTCTCTCTCTCTCTCTGTAAATGCTCACAGAGACATTAAGAAATATTAGGAAGTGGCTGAGTCAATATAGATAGCTAAGAGATTAGTGACTTGTTCATTTAGTTAGAGATTATGGCTAATTAAAGCAATTATTCAAAAATAATTCAAACACAGAATTAAGGTATATTTAAGCAAGTATTTTGTGTGATTAACATATATAGGAGAAAAGATGGTATTTGTGCACTATTGTGAAGGAACCACTTTTTTAGTTTTCAGTTTGGAGAGTGTACAGCAAGGGCAGACAACTTTCATTAATTCATCTCAGAGTTTTGACTGTGTTGAAAATTGAAAGTTTTGAAAAAAAAAGTTTTTTTTTTTTTAATTCACATCTATTTTATTGAAATAGATGTGAATTAAAAAAAAAAAAAACTTTTTTTCTCAAAACTTTCAATGAATGTTCAAAAATATTTATAAATGTTAAAAGTTATGCATTTTGACAACTTTCATTCATTACAAACAGTAAAGTTTAATGATTATATTTTATTAGTCATGAAAATTTTCAGAATTTTGACTTTTGCCCCCCCCCCCAATTTTAAATCTCTATTTTGTGTTAAAAATAATATTTTGTGTCAGTGTAATTTTCTTAAAATCTGTTTTAATCTAATGAATGTGTAGCAAAAGCTTAAAAAAACAAAAACAAAAAAAAAAAAAAACCTGCATTTATTGTTGTAGGATTTTTTATTTGGTTCTGAAATTGCATTTGTCTGTCCCTGCTATGCAGTTTCGAAATGTCGAAACTGAAAACCAAAAAAAAAAGAAAAAAAAATGTGGTTTCACCACAGTAGTACATAGGTGCCAAAAAGCCTTAGGGAAACAAGTATTCATGGACTTGGCTTTAGTTGTTTTAACATGCAATTAACTCACTGAATAATAGCGATTATTTTTATTTATATATATATATATATATATATATTTTTTTTTTTTTTTTTACTTGGTGGTTCATCAAGGTCTGAAAGCCACACGAGGATGAGGGTTAAATGTTAGGTAAATGGTGAGACAACATGATCAATTATGGTGGAACTTTTGTAGGGTTAGACTGTTTAAGAGGATGACTCAACAAGAACTTAATCACATTAGACTTGAAGACGACTATGCTATCGTCAGCCAGGAATGAGTCACATGGTATTGTGTTCCACAGATATACAGTTCTAGCAAAGAAACTCTGCTTGTGGAATTTTCATTTATCTTTAGACACAGATAGTAGGAGAAGTTGTTAGCGGTTGTAGCTAGACGATGATTTGTTGCAAACATTTTACAGCACGTACAATACAAGTAATGATAAAGAATAGACGTACTTGCAAGGTTTGTGAACAAACATTTATATTTTCCTTGGCCTTCGGGAAAGGATCACAGTGTAGTATCTATTCTGATGCTGCGTTTCGCTTTTTCTGTCCTCAGCCAGTGAAGGAGAAATCCTTCATGACTGAGACAATTATTACTTTTGTTCCTATCTAGAGTGCCCCTTTTTGGGAAGCTGGGTTTCCCCACATTAAAAACCGACCTTGGGTCTAACTCTGCCCTCGTGGGGAGGCCAGTAATTAGGAACATTTATATTACCAGAAAAGGTTTTAGTTTTAACAAATCAGATCTATAACTGGACATGTTTGTTAGTTGGTCCCATTTAAGATTGAAAGTCAGAAGTAAATTAACTGTTAACGTCTCTTTTTCATATACAGTACAATTACATTGACACCCTGGTTTTTGCAAGATCACTGAAGTTAAGCAACGATGAGCCTGGCCAGTACCAGATGGGTGACCATTTAGGAACATTAGGTGTTGTATGTGCTCTCTGCTCATCTCGGCATTGTTTCCAGTCATCCTGAACTTAAATATACTTGCAACTGGAATTAAAACAGTGCCGAGTCAGGAGAGGTGTAGTTAGAGATTGTGCAACTCTTGCTGCAATAATTTCATGTGCAGCTCCCTTCAGTGGGTATCTATTGTCTGATAAGACTGAATGGAGCAGTTTTTTTTTAACATTTCATTTTCATATTATAATCTAAATTAACATTTCATTTTTATATTATAATCTAAATTAATATTTCATTTTCATATTATAATCTAAATTAATATTTCATTTTCATATTATAATCTAAATTAATATTTCATTTTCATATTATAATCTAAATTAATATTTCATTTTCATATTATAATCTAAATTAATATTTCATTTTCATATTATAATCTAAATTAATATTTCATTTTCATATTATAATCTAAATTAATATTTCATTTTCATATTATAATCTAAATTAATATTTCATTTTCATATTATAATCTAAATTAACATTTCTTTTTCATATTATAATCTAAATTAACATTTCTTTTTCATATTATAATCTAAATTAACATTTCTTTTTCATATTATAATCTAAATTAATAAATGCAAAGTTTCTTTTTTATTTATCACATCGATATTACTATGAAAATGGCCCAGTTTTTTTTAAATCAATAATACACCAGTCTTTTGAAATACGATAAAGAGCAATGACCCAAACATTTTGAACACCAGAAAATTCATCATTACTTTTGTTTTACTGAACGAATATTGAAAATTTTTATAATCAATTCTTAATACTGCAGTATTCTAAGTTATAAAATTATTATATTTTTTACTAGAATATCTTGTCCCTTTTCTTTTCCAGTTTTAACAACTAGTCCTTTACTTTTCCATGGTTAAGCTTAACCATATTACTTTTCATGCTCGCATTTTTCTATTGTAATGTCTGTCTCTCTCTATCTATCTATATATATCTATCTCTCTCTCTCTCTCTCTCTCTATATATATATATATATATATATATATATATATATATATATATATATATATATAAGCGTCATTCCAAAAGTAAAGCTTCCTATTTTTTGTGTGTGTAGATACATAAAATTTTTTACTTATTGATTAGATGAAGCAATAAAGTTTATTTAATTTTTAACTGTTATCAATTATTATTTTTATTTGCACCACCCATCCGTGTAGTATTTCTGTATCTTGATAGGTTATTGTATAAAGATTATTTTTATCTTTATTTTGTATATATATATATATATATATATATATATATAATGTTTGTATAGATTTTTCGTAGAGGTACATCCAATGAAACGCATGTGATTATTAAAGAGTGCTCAATGGCGGACAGAGCTGGTATATAATCTTTTTTTTTATTATCCGAACATTATTGGTTACATATGTATAGACATGTTTCAGTGGAATCCTAATTCAAGGACACCACCTCATTAGACCAAAGAAAATGAACAATATTGAAAATCAATTCAATATTGCTCCTTTTCTTTGCTCTAATGGGGTGGTATCCTTAAATTAGGATTCCACTAAAACATGTATGCACATATGTAACCATTAATGTTCGGATAATAAACAAACTATATATATATGTACTATATATATATATATATATATATATATATATATATATATAATATATATATATATATACACACACACAGGACTAAGTCACTAGTGAGAAATATATAAAAAATATAATAGAGAAAAATAAATTTTTTTTAAAAATATGAAGATAAAAAATAGAATTTCAGTCAGCACAATTATTTATATATATATATATATATATATATATATATATATACAACACTAAATAAATAGTGAGAAAAATATAATAGAAAAATAAAGAGTAAAAAAAAAAAATATGAAGATAAAAATAAAATTGCATTTTTCGCTATTCATTGGATGATCAAATAAAGTTTATTTAATTTTATACTGTCATCAGATATTTCTTGTATTTGTTTGCTCCACCCACCCGTGTAGAGCTTTTGGTAGGTTATTTTATAAAGACTTTTTTTTTTCTTTTTTGTTTAAATTTTTACTTTATCATTAAAGAACACAAGGAAGAAAACCGTATCAATACACAAGATAATTCCCCCTTAATTTGCTTCGGTGAATAAGGGAAAACGTCTCAATTTTAACAGTTTTTGTAGTTGGGATAAGAATTTATATATATATATATATATATATATATATATATATTTTTTTTTTTAAAGCAAAATTTAATATATTTGTGTTAATAAGTGGAAGGAAAATAATAGGCTAGTTCGAATCAAGTATTGATATGTTAGATGGGTTACTATTTATAGGTACAGCTAGTTAGGTATATAAACTGCAGTCTCTGTCTTGTCTATCTATTCAGGTGTGGCAAAGCAAGAAGCTGCTACAAGCTGAGATTGAAACTCAATGTGAATGTGTTTACAGATTCAGCTTCTATCTGCTATGTTATCCGCACAGGCTGTGAGAAATGTTCATATATGAACTATCAACTGCCACAAATGCTTTATTCATTTCTGAATAGCTTTGTATTATATATATATATATATATATATATATATATATATATATATATATATATATGCACACATAGATGTATACATCACGCACACACATATACTGAGATTCAGTTTTATAACGTCTCACTTCATTCTCTTCTGATAACTATTTGAGGTAGATATGATGAAAAATAAATTATATTTCATATTCTCAACAAGCCCAATTATTTGCTGTTTAACTTAAAACCTACTTAGTTTTATTGAAACGGTTTATCTCTTCCCTAACTGTTTCTTTCTATTTTTCTTTTATTCTTTCTCTTTCGCTCTCTCTCTCTCTGGATGCATGCATGTATATATATATATATATATATATATATATATATATATATATATATATGTATGTGTGTATATATATATATATATATCTTGATCTATTGAAAATCATTTGTTAAAAACCCAGCCTTCAGACTTTGTCTTAAAAAGCAAGAATAAAACATTTTGTCCAACCAGCATGAAAATTCGGATGTTGATTCATTGAACCAGAATTGTCTCCCCTCCCCGCCTTCCTTCCCCAAAGAGATTTCTTTTTTTTCTATTCTATTTCATTTCTATATTCATTTACAAAAATATTTTATTCTTATTCCCAAATCTCTTAAGCTTTATAAATACTTTTTTTTATTCAAGCAAATATCTGTAGCCTGTTGTATATATTTATTTCATTTTTCTTCCAACATGACATTTTCAACTTTTGACATATAATGTCAATATTTTCCCCCTTTTTTTTTTTTTTTGAGACATAATAATAATAATAATAATAATAATAATATATATATATATATATATATATATATATATATATATATATATATTAAATTATTTTTATGAAGAGTCAGATACGTCTTAAGACAAAATACTGCTGCAACGTCTGTGGAGGTACCGCCCAGAGCATACTTTTCTGCCTCAACAGTACAAGATTGTCTTTGAAATCTAGTAGAGAATATTTTCTTCTTTTTTTTTTATAACTTTAAGATGAGACTTCATAATTTGTGCATTCATTCTTTTTGCGGACTGTTATCTTCATCTTCATAGTGTTGTTTCGGCCACTCATCCTCTGGCCTTTTTCAGATGATTAACGACAGCACATTGCACATTGGATAAAATCGTTGAGTCTCTGCGGTTCCAGGTGAGCATTGTCTGGAGATAGCGGTTTCAATCCTACCCAAAGCAAGCTAGAGGATTAGTTGACCAAAACGTGGTGAGACAACAACTATGGAAGGCAGTAATTCCTGGGTGTACAGTTACAAGACGACATTCCTATCCTTTCATGGTTGACCACCTGAAACATGGTAAAAAAAAAAAACTATGAAGATGAGGATGACAGTCCGCAAAAAGAATGAATGCACAAATTATGAAGCCTTATAAAATTGATGACACTGTAGCTTAATTCAGTTATTTCAGACAAACCATGAAATAAAACGATTTTTTACAAGTATTCTTTGAATGCTTTTGGAATTTTGCCATATTTGGTTGTGATCATTTGTAGTAGTATTCGAAACAGACAGATAAGCACAGACAGACGCATCTATACAGATATGCGCGTACACACACACACACACTCATGCATACAGACATGAACACATAAACATCTCATTCTGCTTACTATCACATACACACACACATTTAATTCTGCTTACTATCACACACACACATTTCATTCTGCTTACTATCACACACACACACACATTTCATTCTGCTTACTATCACACACACACACATTTCATTCTGCTTACTATCACACACACACACATTTCATTCTGCTTACTATCACACACACACACATTTCATTCTGCTTACTATCACATGCACACACATTTCATTCTGCTTACTATCACACACACACACACACACATTTTATTCTGCTTACTATCACACACACACACACATTTTATTCTGCTTACTATCACACGCACACACATTTTATTCTGCTTACTATCACACACACACACACATTTCATTCTGCTTACTATCACACACACACACATTTCATTCTGCTTACTATCACACACACACACATTTCATTCTGCTTACTATCACACGCACACACATTTCATTCTGCTTACTATCACACGCACACACACACATTTCATTCTGCTTACTATCACACGCACACACACACATTTTATTCTGCTTACTATCACACACACACACACACACATTTTATTCTGCTTACTATCACACGCACACACATTTTATTCTGCTTACTATCACACGCACACACATTTCATTCTGCTTACTATCACACACACACACACACATTTTATTCTGCTTACTATCACACACACACACACACACACACATTTCATTCTGCTTACTATCACACACACACACATTTCATTCTGCTTACTATCACACGCACACACATTTCATTCTGCTTACTATCACACACACACATTTCATTCTGCTTACTATCACACACACACACACATTTCATTCTGCTTACTATCACACACACACATTTCATTCTGCTTACTATCACACACACACACATTTCATTCTGCTTACTATCACACACACACACATTTCATTCTGCTTACTATCACACACACACACATTTCATTCTGCTTACTATCACACACACACACATTTCATTCTGCTTACTATCACACACACACACACATTTCATTCTGCTTACTATCACACGCACACACATTTCATTCTGCTTACTATCACACGCACACACATTTCATTCTGCTTACTATCACACACACACACACACATTTTATTCTGCTTACTATCACACACACACACACATTTTATTCTGCTTACTATCACACACACACACACATTTCATTCTGCTTACTATCACACACACACATACATTTCATTCTGCTTACTATCACAAACACACACACACACACACATTTCATTCTGCTTACTATCACACACACACACACACACACACACATTTCATTCTGCTTACTATCACACACACACATTTTATTCTGCTTACTATCGCACACACACACATTTTATTCTGCTTACTATCACACACACACACACATTTTATTCTGCTTACTATCACACACACACACATTTTATTCTGCTTACTATCACACACACACATTTCATTCTGCTTACTATCACACACACACACACACACACATTTTATTCTGCTTACTATCACACACACACACACATTTCATTCTGCTTACTATCACACACACACACACACACACACATTTCATTCTGCTTACTATCACACACACACACATTTCATTCTGCTTACTATCACACACACACACACATTTCATTCTGCTTACTATCACACACACACACACATTTTATTCTGCTTACTATCACACACACACATTTCATTCTGCTTACTATCACACACACACACATTTCATTCTGCTTACTATCACACACACACACACACACACACATTTCATTCTGCTTACTATCACACACACACACACACACATTTTATTCTGCTTACTATCACACACACACACATTTTATTCTGCTTACTATCACACACACACACACACACATTTCATTCTGCTTACTATCACACACACACACACACACATTTCATTCTGCTTACTATCACACACACACACACACATTTCATTCTGCTTACTATCACACACACACACACATTTCATTCTGCTTACTATCACACACACACACACACATTTCATTCTGCTTACTATCACACACACACACACACATTTCATTCTGCTTACTATCACACACACACACACACATTTCATTCTGCTTACTATCACACACACACACACACATTTCATTCTGCTTACTATCACACACACACATTTCATTCTGCTTACTATCACACACACACACACACACATTTCATTCTGCTTACTATCACACACACACACACATTTCATTCTGCTTACTATCACACACACACACACACATTTTATTCTGCTTACTATCACACACACACATTTTATTCTGCTTACTATCACACACACACATTTCATTCTGCTTACTATCACACACACACACATTTTATTCTGCTTACTATCACACACACACACACACATTTCATTCTGCTTACTATCACACACACACACACACATTTTATTCTGCTTACTATCACACACACATTTCATTCTGCTTACTATCACACACACATTCATTCTGCTTACTTTCACGCACACACACACACACATTTTTCATTCTGCTTACTATCACACACACACACACATTTTTCATTCTGCTTACTATCACACACACACACACACATTTTTCATTCTGCTTACTATCACACACACACACATTTTATTCTGCTTACTATCACACACCACACACACGCACATTTTTCATTCTGCTTACTATCACACACACACACATTTCATT
>NC_136503.1:70181112-70276112 GCF_053919585.1 Euprymna scolopes
TATATATATATATATATATATATATATATATATATATAAATCCGGTCCTGCATTTTGCTAATTCCTACCCTCTGATGAGAAGGAAAGTATTTCTTTGAAACTCCGAGGATTAAGGACTATCCACTTATCAAGTGTTTCCTTTTCAGATTAAATATGTTTTTAACTCTTTTTCAAAGTGTTTTTTAACATGTTTTATTAACTGTTTGCTCGTATATATATGCATCTCTATCTCTACTATTATATAAAGGAACTTTTTTTTTTTGTACTTGGGAGTCACCACTTATCAAGACCCGAAGGCCACACGAGGATAAGGGTTAATGAATGTAAGGTGGTAATGCAGTAATCATTAATTTTGTAAACTGGGTAGAATCTGATTATTTATGGGGACGGATCAACAAGAACTTGTTTCGATTGGATTGGAAAGCTACCATGTCATATTCCACCAGGAAGCAGGTCAGCAGAACTTTGTGTGCGTGAGTTCATTCCTTATGGACTCCTAAATGGCTGGGTTGATTTTTCTGAACGTTCACACAAATGTACTTTATGTGCCTGGTAGTGTTCTCAGATAGTTTTGTATCGAAATGTCTTCAATAAGTATTGATTATCGAAAAAAATCTGAAGAAAAACGGGCAATTTCACAGATTTCGATGAGAATAAAATGTGGGATGGTGAAGCATTCGTTGATCCGCATTCAACCTTGTACAACGTCGGGTGTCCCTGCTAGTATATATACATAAAATGTATATATTTATGCATAAAAATAAATCTAAAAAGTGTATATGTTTATATCTTTTCTCTATTTCTTATTTGGTGACGTGTAGGAATACAAAATGTCTTTTGAAAACAAAAACTTTTCCTAAACGAACAGATTTTCCAACTGCACCTTCAGCCTTCTTTAGTGTAGTGAATGGGGTTATGGGGATGGAGATATATATATATATATATATATATATATATATATATGTGGTATTCACGGTATTGTCTGTGTAGAGATATAATGCTGGTTAGAAGGAATATCTCATGTTTGCAATTTTTCTTTGAAAAACGTTTTAAAAATATATATTTCCAATATGAGGTCAAGTAAAAAAAAACCCTTAGTGTTGTGTTTTTCATTAAAAATATACTTGACATTTCTTAAGGTTTTCATAAAACAATACATGACTTTAACAGATACAAACAAATTCTTTTTTTTAAATTAAATCATAAAAAAATACTAATCAAAATTTTTTTTTTTTTAAATGTTTAAACTTAAAAAACTATGTTCTTTATTGAGACCTTGATTTTCTTTTTCATTTTATTTTGGATTTATGAAAGAAAGAGAATCTGTTTAAAAAATTTACTTTGTTTTTTTTTTTTTTTGTTTTTTGTTTTTTTTAACGTTCTAGTATATTTCAGTTATTTTAAAGACATAACAGATAATTACCTCAAGTGACCTTAGATTGAATTGAAGGAAAATGTTGATAGTGGCTTCTTTAGATTCTGTGGAGAAAAAAAAAATGCACCGTTACTGAAACATTTAAAGGCTCTGTTAACATACCAATTTGTAGAACACAAATATTGACTTATTATTATTCTTTTATGCATATATCTTATATGTAAAGTGAAATTTTCCCTTGTTTGCTTGACCGGTATAGTTTCTTATAGAAGAATTACAAAAAACTGTTCCCTCAATCATTTTCAACTGATAGACAGATTATCTGAGTCTCGTTTCTGTACTCCTATAAGTAATTAATACATATTAATGAGTCTGATATGGGTTTAATTAAAAGCAATGTGCACAAATTAATATCAACAATAATGTAAAAATTTAACATAGTTTTGGTCACAGATAGACAGCAAATCTCCATTATTCTGTAGTTAATTTACAATTTTGTGATTTCAGTTTTCTTGGTTTCATGTGGGATTCTGTCATCTTTTTGTTTTATTTCGATTGTAGTTTCCATATGGCGGGTTAGCTTTGGTAGCTTAGGTGGTTTAGTTTCCACAGTCAAGTGTTTTCCTTAATATTTCAGCTGCTTTCAGCATTACCGTCTGTTGTATGGTATCACTCTTTCCCTTGACTTTTATTTCTACTATATATTTTTTTTATCCATGTTCTTTGGGACTGTTTCTAGTGTTCCTGCAATTATTGGTATTGATTTATTATTATTATATCCTTTGTTAATGCCGATCACAATTAATAAGTTAACCATGAAATTAAAAAACATTAGTCTGCTTTAATGCCTTCAAAAGCTGGAAACATTAATTTATGGCGTGGCTGTTGTTGACAAAATGTCTGTAAACACATTTTTATTGGACAAACTGTGTTCGCCAATATCTGAAATGTCAGAAATTAAACTTGTCAGGCTGAACAAATTAAGAAATTTTCTCAACTTGACTGGTCCAGCTATTGATCAGTAAAAGCAGTTAATACTTTTGGTATAAAAGTTTGATTGATTCACCCCCCCCCCCGCACCTCTTTAAAAAAAAAAAAAAAAAAAAAAGTTCAGCAACGAGGTTGCTGTGATATCAGTTTGATTTTGTTGTGAATGTTTGCATATAACTTCTCTTGCAAACTTTGCGTTTGGAACTCTATAAATTTTGATTGCTCAACTACTAGCACACGCTTCAAGGTTTTATCTCTTCTCTTTTGGCTTCTTAGATTCACCGTGTATTCATCAGTATACATCGATGGCTCTGTTCAGTCTCAAGAGACGATGGATACCCCCTATAAGGGTAGCTACACGTGTAATCGTGAGTTAAGGGTTGCACGATCTTCAATCACAGTTCTTCTGAATCGGCACTGCTTGAATCCAGTGGCAAGGAGAAGGTCTAGACGACTTAGACGACTGGAAACAATGCCGAGATAAGCAGAAAGCACATTCAGCACCTGAAATTCCCAAATGTTCACCCTTCCCTAATTAGCTTAGTAGCTTCTGTCTATATTACAATGGCTTACAAAAGGAATATATATATATATATATATATATATATATATATATATATATATATATATATATATATATATATATATTACTAGCAAAAGTACCCGACGTTGACTGGGTTCAAAAACAGCCTACAGAAAATGGACTCTGATTTATGAAAGTATGATAGCTTATGAAAAGGAAGGCTTGTTAAGAGATAGCTTCGAATTTGGGGGTATCAAAACCAAAGCAAAATATGATGAAAGCAAAAATAAAATAGATAAACCCCATAATTTATTGTACCATACCTGTTCATACTGAAACACTTATCACAATATTCTGTGGATCTATATTAAAAAAACCTTGTTAAACTTTGTGACATATTTCCATTCTATGGAGGCTAGGCGCGAATGCAGACCCCACAATTTTATACCATCCCTATTTAAGTTAAAACATACTTATCAAAGTATTATTATGTACATCTATATCAAAAACACTTGTAAACGTTTTTTTTTTTAATTTTAAAATTTTTTTATTTCCATACTTTGTAGACTAGGCGCAAAGACAGACCCCACAATTTTAATGAACCACTGTTCTGCAAGATCAAACATACCCATTCCTGTGTCTCGATACATCTTCTATCATTATATGTAATCAGTTTTTTAAAATAGTCAACCATATAGGAGCCTATTCGTGACCAGACATACACACATACACACAGCTTTATATTATATATATATACATATATATATATACAAATTAACATTAAAAAAAAATCATTAAACATATTTTTTTTTAAATCTAAGTGCCTTCTCCTTCCCTCTAATCTCATTTCAGTCTCCAAGCCAAGACTACTTCATCTTGTGTTTTAACCAAATTATAATATTCTTTCAGGAAGATGGTTCAATATCCTTTCTTTTATTGATGAACTAGTAAATATTATAAACTGTTTGTTTGTTTTTTTAATGGTAATTCTATTACAAGATCATTTGCCATGTTTAATGCATGCATTTCAGCAGTAAAAATAGAAGCACTGTTGGTAGTTATTTTTTGCATCATGGTGATTATTTGGACTATCATTTTTATATTGAGTATTATTTACACAACGTTTTGGCTGACGTAACCTTCAGCCTTTAGGTATATCGTGTCAAACTCTGGCATCTGCACAGAATTTCAAACGGAATTCTTTATTTAATCCACGGAGATGGGTAGCATGCTCTTATTTTGTCAGTCATAACCAGGTAGAAGAAGTCTTATGTAGTGTGAAATTGTATTTTTAGTACCGTCTGCACTAAGGATTGAACCTTCAACCTCTAAAAGAGTGTCGCTTACAGCTAAACTTTTTTTAACTAGTACTTTATCCGTTACGCCACAGGTCCTTACATACAACATGAGAACAATAGTCCGAATAATCTACATCATATAAATTATCAATCCTCATCTAAAATAAATTCAGAAACATAATTTTTTGTTTGTAAACGCCGGTTACTGCTGTTCCAACTTTTTTTTATCCTCGGACCTTTCTGTATAGATTCTTTGCTTTTTTCCTTTTCCTTCTTTTTTAATTTTTTATTTATTTATTTCTTTGCAAGCTATCCAGTTTTGTATTGTATTTGTTTTAATGAGTACTCTGGAGAGGTATGTGATTGGCCTAATGGATACTCTTGCTGACAATAGAATTGGACATGTCTCGTTCAAATCCTAGTGTACTGGTACTGTCAGAGAACGTATTAATTCGCAGTTAGGGGTGAAATAAAAGCAACATGTGTTCCATTAATTGTATATACTAGGTGGAGTGTGCTTTGGTATTAAATAATCCAAAACGGGAGTTGATTTACCATAAAACAGCCCCTTCCCCCCTAAAATACGAGTACCAGTAATTACCTTTTCTGTCAGCATGAATGCTAAAAAATTTGGTGTCTTTGATTTATTTTGTGTATGTATTAGTGATTGGATAACTCCAATATTTTCCCGATTCTGATACAATTATTGATTTCAATTCTTAAATCGAAATTTGATTTTTTTTTCTTTTTTAGCGAAGAGTCCTCATATTCTTTTAAATCTAAATATAAGGTTCTTTTTAATTTGACAAACTTAATATTTATGTATCGTATCCAGAATTTTTGTTTTACAAGTATTTTAATGGTTGATGCTCTGACGAACGACAAGCCCCTGTACCCCCTCGACATAAATATCCCCAACAAACCCGACAAGCAGCAAAATCCCACCCCTACACAATAGAGATCCCTAGATGTAAGAAGGCCTTCTACTCTAATAGTTTATTCCCCAGAACTGCTAGACTTTGGAACTCCCTTCCGGGTTCCTGTTTTCCCAACTGTACTGAGATGCAGAAGTTCAAGTGTAATGTGAATAGATATCTTGCTGCTCGACTCCCTACATAGTATCTCTGCAACTATTGTCCCCGATAGTAGCCCCCTACATCAAAGTGGCACTGCGCCTTGTTTAGGGTAAAAATGGAATTATTTAAAAAAAAAAAAAAAAAAAAAAAAAATTTTTGACAAACTCATTTTAAGATTTGGATCCATATTAATCCTTTTTGCCAACAATATACAATTAAAATAAAACAAAGAAAAAATTATATATACGAGCAGGGAGACCCGACGTTGCCCAGGATTGAATGATAATCAACGAATGTTTCACACTTCCCATATTTTTATTGTCATTGAAATCGGTGAAATAGCCCATTTTCCAATTATTACCTACTCTAGTTGGAGTCCAATCGTGGTACACTCGTAGGAAGCATCACATGTCTCCCCACAGTAACTTAGTCCACAATACATTGTAGTCTACGTTGCATTGTAGAGAACCTACTGTTGATGTTATAAAATTATTTTTATATATAATCGCTTAAATTACAGTTTAAAATGCAAAAGTCAAGTATTATGCTTCAATTATGCTCTAAATAGAAACAGTCATTTTGTACGCGCCTCTGTCATATCAAAGAATCTACTATTGATTTTATTGCTAGGCCTTTTGGCTTGTATGGTAATAGAACTTCTCATATGTGATGTTAGGCTGTGTAAGGTGTTAACTTTGGTCAAAATCGCCTGTTCCTTCTTTCATCGTATTATTTCTAGTATTGATACTTACTGAACACATTCCGATACCAAACCATTCTAAGAACACCGCCAGGCACATAATGTACCTTTGTGTGAAATTTCATGAAAATCGGCCCAGCCGTTTTCGAGTTCATAGGGAATGAACTCACACACATACGCATAGACAAAGTTCCTTTTATAGAATGGTAGATAGATAGATAGATAGATAGATGGAAGTAATGTGTGTGTGTGCAATTTTTAAAAACCCGAGTTCATTCGCTTACAAATAATGATTGGGTAATATAATAAAATTATTTTTTACTAACTCATTTATGTGTGGAATAGTGATTTTTTATTTTTATATGACAAGTCTTTTTATATATTTTATTACTATCATCGTCAAGTTGTTGGGATTATAATTTGATTTTTATTCATGTGATTCCATTTTGTGTTCATCGCAGAAAATTCCTCAACAGAATAAATGTGCTTTACGCAGATGCTGGCACGAACACATTCGAAAACAACATGGCGTCTTATCTGTTTTGTTTCGGTTTGAAAAGATTTACCGCAAAACAGTTTGGATTTCTTGCACTTTTAGAAAGAACAATTCTTATAAAGAATGTATCTTCACACGCATTGTTTTGTCATTCAGTCATTTCTTTTGCTTTCTTTTATTCCTTTTTCTTTTTAATTGTTTTTTTTTCATGTAATTTTTATTCTTATTTTTTTCGTTTTTTCATTCTAATTTTTTTCGTTCTTTATATTTTTCATTACTTTTTCGTTATTTTGCATTATTATTTCGTCCTTTTTTTTCATTCTTTATACGTTTTCTTTTTTTATTCTTTATACGTTTTTCTTTCTTTTTTCCATTTCTTATTCTTTGTTCATTCTTTATTTTCATTTTTTTTCGTTCTTTTCATTTTCGTTCTTTTTATTTTCGTTCTTTTTTCTCATTCTTTTTTCGTTTTTTTTCTCGTTCGTTTTTTTCTCGTTCGTTTTTTTCTCGTTCGTTTTTTTCTCGTTCGTTTTTTTCTCGTTCGTTTTTTTCTAGTTCTCTTTTTTTCTAGTTCTCTTTTTTTCTAGTTCTCTTTTTTTTCTAGTTCTCTTTTTTTCTAGTTCTCTTTTTTTCTAGTTCTCTTTTTTTCTAGTTCTCTTTTTTTCTAGTTCTCTTTTTTTCTAGTTCTCTTTTTTTCTAGTTCTCTTTTTTTCTAGTTCTCTTTTTCTCGTTCTTTTTTCTCTCGTTCTTTTTTGTTTTTATTTATTTCATTTTTTAAATTCTGATTTTTTTTATTTTTTGCGTTTTTAGTTCTTTTTCTTTTCTTTATTTCTTTCCTTGTATTTTTCCTCCTTATATTTTATATTATTTATTTTTGTTTTCGTTTCATTCTTTTCTTAACCATTTATTTTATTCTGTTCTTTTCCTTTTTTTATTCACTGGTTTGTACATTATTACTACCTCTATACTCTCATTGTTTCCTGTTTTTGATTTTTATTCCCCTTTTTTAAAACTCTTTTTCTTTCTTCACCTTTTTTCCTTTCCCTTTATCTTTTCTCCTTTCAATCGTTTTTTTTTTAAATTCTTTCTCTTTCTTCACTCTTCTTTTTTACTTTCTCCTTTTTTTAATCATCTTTGCTCTTTTTCTTTTTTATCCCCTTTCTTTACTTAATCTTTACTCTTTCGTCTTTTTCTTCACTCTTCTTTTCTCTTTCTTTTCATTTGTCTGCATTCCAGTCTGATTAATGAATCCCATTCCCACCAAACACGGTGAATTATTTGATGCGTTTCATTGTCAACCCTAAAGAAATTCCTCATTGTTTATTCCTCATGGAATTTTGAGTAAGAAAATAAAAAGACCGATGAGCAAGCATCACATGACACCAGAAGAAGATGGCAACAAAAATATGAAAAGGAAATGGTTACAAAATCGCAAACAAAAGTTTACTTGAATCAGATCTTGTTGTGTTAATCAGTGTCATGTCGAAAAGATTGGAACAGTTTGTTAAGTGCAGGATCAAATGAAAACAGGAATCGTACGGAATGGTCTTCTAAAAGACAAGAACAACAATGATTCTAAGAAAGAGAGATATTCTGTGACTCTAAATAGAATTGGTAACATTTGTTAAAGATTCTTTGGACATTTTTTTTTTTAAATACAGATTATTCTATTGAAAACTAGAAAAAAATTGTTCTCTGAAAATAAACTGATGTTTAGTGAAGACAGAATTTGTAGTCAGTCAAAAAAATAAAAATAAATAATTGAAAAGTGCAGCAAGCCATGTAAAAAGACGTAAGATATATTTGTATCTATATATCGTCTGAACGTTTATCCAATGTGGCTTTAAAAACCTGGATATGGTAGGCTCATCACAATCTCCTCTGGCAAGCTGTTTCAGAAAGCAGAAACAGAGAGGGTGTGCCATTTGTCTGTTGACATAAAAATGCTGATGGTACATTTTTGCAACTGACCATATCGACCATAACTAAGTGTTGGGGGTGAAAAACAAAACAAACTTCTCTTAAATAGATTTACATTCTCATTGATTGTGCACTATGCCAGAAGCAGGCCCCATCACACTCTTCACTGCTCAAGTGTATTTATATCAAGTCAGATAAGCACAGATGAAATGCAGTTTGGCTTTATATCTGGGCAAAATGCTTTATTTATCTTGAAACAAATGCTAGAGAAGTATCTTAATATGAAGAAGAACCTGTATTTTGCATTTGTGGATCTGGAGAAAGCTTTTAATAGTGCCAAGATAGGTTGTCTGGTAGGCTTTGCATAAACTAGAAGCAAATGAATAATTCATGAAGGTTGTTCTAACAATCTAAAGAAATTTTCAATCATGTTAGAATTAACAGCACATTTAGTGACGTTCTGAAAATTAAAATAAAAATACATTAAGATTCTGTACTGAGTTGATTGTTTTTCATTTGTGTCTTGTCCAAGAAATTTCGTATGTTTTTTTTTTTCTGGGAGAGATGCTGTCGGAATTCTTATCAATGAGTAAGTGGGGGAGGGAAGAAAAGACGTTTAATGTTTGCAACGGAATGGCGTTGTTGCTTATAAACAGTCTTTATAATGGTAACATACTGGTTATGTAGATGAATTTAACATGCATTATCTGTCTTGAACCCCCCCCCCAAATCTTTGAAGAGAGACCGAGCAAGATTTGACGAGACTAGAGTGTCTATATAATGTGTCAATTCCGGCAACACGGTTTTGGGTAACAGAAAATGATCTAGTATCATCCATAGATATGAGAGTTCTTTTATTTTCCCTCTGAGACTCATCCTCGGTAAATTCAACAATTCCTGGTTATCATGATCTGCTGAAAAAGTACCACTTCAAGTTCAAAATCCAGCCAACGTTAAACGTTAGATGAATAGATTCCAACTCGGAAAACAGTGATTCTTCCCCTTTTGTCAGAAACATTGCTCATGGAATGTGAGGTCTAAAGGACAAAATAAGGGGAGCAAGAGTTTCCAGACTACAAAAAGTAAACCCAATGTTTGCTGTGTTTCATATTTTAAGCAACAATCATCAGTGTAGATCGAATAGCTACACCACTGGTTGAACGATTTGAACCCTGGATCTGAATGACTCAAATTCAAGTTTCTCATCGCTAGGCTGCTGTGATAGCTAAAGGTTCTCGTCCAGAATTTTTCTATATTACAAAAAAAAAGAAAAAAAAAAAATTTGTATGATGTATTCATTTGTGACGAAACAAAAATATCATATTCCAAAAATTATGCAATTGATCAAGTTTTATTTTTATGAAGAAATCACCTTTAAGCGATTAATGGGAATTATAGCTTGTTGTTGAGTTATCCCCTTTTTTTGGATATTGTTTGCAAAATGTTATCCCCTTTTTTTGGATATTGTTTGCAAAATGTTATCCCCTTTTTTTGGATATTGTTTGCAAAATGTTATCCCCTTTTTTTTGGATATTGTTTGCAAAATGGCGGGTGAGACATTCACTACTCGGATACTCATAAAATTTGATAATATGATTTTTGGAATATGATATTTTCGTGTTGTCACAGGAATGCACATCATTCTTTATTTTTGTATTTTAAAATAGGATAAATTCTCAACGAGAACCTAGCTACATAATAACTGCAAGAGAAATAAACCTTGTATTTCTTTTTAATTTGTAAACACAGTTACGAAACCGTTGAACTACTACAGCTAAATATTTTAAAATGCATTTCTTCTCTTGTCGCGAAGAAAGTATTGGTGTTGTTGGTAATATTGTGCTCGTAGTCACGAATACAAGTTGTTTGATTTTTTTTTAGAACTGGTATAGAATATTTATTCTGTCACATTGTGTAAACGTTCTTTAAGTAAAGTTCAATTTCCTTGATAGAATTCATTGGATGGAACAAATTTTGGTTTCAGAAAGAAAAAAGAATTAAACAAAAACCATACATTTTCGATTCGAGTTCGTAATGTCTATTAAATAAAGGTATCTGCCTCTTTTGTAGAATTTCTATGAATATTGTGTAAGCAAAAGATTTAGATTTGTGCCATTGAAAAAAATGGTACGTCATAGCAAACGGCAAAGGTAATGTTGCGTTGAATGATAGAATTGTATCTAAGTATGGATTCCTTTTCGTTTCATTTTTTTTCTTCTTCTCGATGCAAATGCATTTGAAACCAATTTTGTCTGATGTTTAAATTGAATATTTCTATTTAGGTGAAATACTTTTTCTTAAATATATAATTTTTAAAATGACCAAATAATATATCCAACGTATATATTAGTTTGAAAATATATTTATGGTTGGTAAATTCCACAAATGTTCATTCTTAAAGGAAATCATCAGGCTAAATTCATGACTGTATGGTTTGTGATTTGTTTTATCGCTTAATATAAAGGAAAAGTTTACGCTAAAGAACAAAAATAATTCAAGAGTGACATTAATTAATATATACATGTTTTTTTAAAAGTTAAAATAGATATTAAGTGTCGAGTATGTTTCGATATTGCGTATAAAAATAAGCTCAATGATTTATAAGTCATATAAACCAGAGCTTTCACATATTAATTGGTTAGATTTCTAAAATTCAAAATCTGTTAAAATTACAATTATAATCAGGCTCTGTTATTCCAATACCAAAAGATAAATTCATTTCACACTCATAGTATTTTATTCATATGTAAATGTCTGCTTTACACGTGTTTCATTGAATAACGAAAATTCACCAAACAACTCATCAGAGACAGATGTATGTTCCTTGAAAAAAAAAAAACAAAAAAAACATATGGAAAATATATATTTCACACTTTGTGTATAATATATATTTGCTCTGCAATAGTATTGAGCACTCTCTTCAGGTTTTTACTAATTACCAGTTTTACTATATATATATATATATATATATATATATATATATATATATATATATATATATAGATGTTATTTGTTTTTGAATGAATTCAATTATTTACGAAAGTGCATTTTTACCTAAATGCGAGTTGGGAATAATTTTCCCTTTAACCAATTTGGTACCCCTATATGGAGAGCGGCATATATATTGTTTTTAAAATATAATTATCCACTGACACGTGTTTCATCATCTACCTTTCAGTCACTCTGATGAGTCATAAACAACGAAACACATGTCAGTGGATAGTTATATTTTAAAAAATATATATATTAACTCTTAGGCTACGCTGGCTGTTAATTTTTTAACACCTAGTTTTCTATTATAAACAACTGCAACAATGGTGTCTTCAAGGACTATGGGATTCTTCTTTGCCCTAATGGCATTAATCAATCAATGAAACCTATGTTTAAATGTTTGTATTGGTTTTTGATAAAAATTCTTTTTCAAAGACTGTAGACTTGATTTTATGTGATGTAAAAAAATTCACATCTACCGTAAGCTTTGTGTGTATAAAAAATACCATCGTAGCACAAGGGTTAAGATATATATATGTGGTAAAAAACAAGGATAAAGAGTGCTCAATACGTTAGTAGAGCCAAATATGTTTTTTTTTTATTATTACAATCTCAAGTGTATTAACTTAATTCATTACAAATTGTTTAAATAGACAGGATAAAAATTATTTGTCCACATTGTAAGATGATTCCAGTTTATGGACGGATAATTTTTATCCTCTCTTGAAATAATTTGTAATGAATTAAGTTCATACACTATATATATATATATATATATATATATATATATATATATATAGTTTTAAATTTTAATGTCTTTTTTGTCTTTGAGGAGTATCGTATGATTTTGATGTTGCTACCACCCTCTAAATAGTAAAGTTTATAAAAATAATAATATCCTGTTGCCTAGGATACATATTCCATAATTCATGATAAGTTCAATAGTTTAGTATTTGACCAAGCATATATATATTACTGGTACTATAAAATGTGCTTATATTACAGAATATGTTGCCAAGAATATATATTCCAAATTCATAATGATCGGTTCTTAAAAAAACAAACAAATAAAAACTTTATATATATATGCAATCCCTGAATGTTACAAAAAGAAATGTGCTCATGTTACTCATAGTGTTGCCTAGAATGTATGTTCTAAAACTCATTATTATCCGTTCATTAGTTTAGGAGATTACCTTACATAAATATATATGTATGTAATTTATTTTATTTTGTGATATTTTTGAATGAAAAGCACTCTACTTCAATGCTAATTGGAAAGAATTTTCCCTCACCAGCATGATGCCTCCAAATGGAGAGTGCCATATATATATATAAATATATATATATATATATATATATATATTTTAAATATAATTATGCACGAATACGTTTCATTACTATATGGCTTATCAGTATGGCTGAACCTTTCAAGATTTGAAATCAAGATCCTAGAGTCTAGAGCATGGAGTTCTACCACTGAGTCAATCCTTGCTATTCTAAATGTATGACTTTTTTGTAGGCATCATTTATTTACTTACTAGCGGGGGTACCCGGCGTTGCCCGAGTGTTTGTTTCCGGGACGGGGGGGGGGAGTTTTAAAAAATGTTATGGTAGGTAAGTAGGAAGGATCAAAGCCGGAGTCGTGAGTAAAAGTAGGAAAATAAAGTGTGAAAAAAAAAACAAAACATCTACAACGTTAACAGTTCGGCCACCAAGACAAGTCCATTCCAGTTGTTTAGGAAAAAAAAACACAAAAAAAACCGACTACGGTAGGTCGGCGCGAACGTGAAAATATAATGGGAATTGTCCAGCATGCTAACCACTACGCCACAGAGCACTGCAGCTTAGTTTAGTGATTTTAAATAACTTCACATGAAAGAACTACGAAGCCAAACCGGTGTTCTCTTCTCAACTGTTCCTTGTGAACGATCCCCAAACGGTGTTAAGTGGTGGCAGGGGGAGGAGGAATTTATTAGAGAGAAAATATTTTACCACTTCCATTGATCTTAACCGATTTTGGCCGTGACTTCTTAGCAGAAAAAGTATAGAAATCTAAGATTATCAGGGATTTAAGAAATAATAAGCCTATAACATACCTCAGATATTGTTCTACCGTTTGTGCATATTATATTTGCATGAAATATCTTGATTTTTAATCCTATTAATGTCAAAATCAGACGGGAAAAAATGAGTTCATTTTATTTATATAGAGATTTTGTTTGCAAACAAAATAAGGAAAAGAAAAAACTAACACATTAGTGGTAGAGCTTCAAGCGCTAGACTCTGAGATCCTGGCTTTGTAATCTCACTAGCTTCAGCCATGCTGATCCGTCATATAACGACGAAACACATGTCCCTGGATACGTTAAAGATGGCTGTAGACCCACACAATGACGCTCATGTTTATCATCTTGAGTTCTTTTCCTTACACTTTTCACTTAGGTATTCATGTTATATTTTTGTTCCATAGTGAAATGTCAATATTTTATGAGTCGTTTGAATCTGGAATCGGATCTCTTATTTTTCCCATGTCTTTAAACTTTTTTAAGTGCTGTCAAAAAAAAAAACAAAAAAAAAAAAAACCAATTATCAAAGAGTTTCTTTTGCAAACGGCTTTTTATTTTATTTTATTTATTTCAATAGCAAATTCCAGTGAACGTGAAAAACACTTCTCCTTACCCGCTCTCTTAGTTGAATTTTTTTTTAGTCATCATTTAGAAATGTTTTTTTTTTCTTTTTTAAAATCTTTAAAATACTATTTAAGCACTAAATGTTCATCTATAATATAAATCTCACCTGTCTGTTTAAATTATGTATGTATATCTAAAACTTTCGACAGAGGTGACGGATTTTCACAAGATCGGTATCATTTTGAAGTTGACGTCTCTGACAATAAATATCGAAAAATTAGCCAAAAACATTAATTCCTTCACCCTCAACTGGACAGTTTTCTACAAGGAGGGGTGGGGTCACTTTTTTGCAAGCCATCGTATTGGTTGGATTGACTTTGCCTAATTTTAATGTTTTGAATTTCCGGTTGCATCCTGGAGTAGGGTTAAGACGTCAGGTTTTCTTTCACTTTCTTTTCCGCCTTCGCGTCACTGGTTCGAGCCTGCCTGCCTACTACCACCTGGGCAATGCCGAGCACTTAGACTAGTTATATATATATATATATATGTATATATATATATAGTAGTAAGTTATAAAATATATATGGCAATTAAGCTACATAGAATATTCCGCGTTTCATCTGTGTTCGGCACGGAATATACTGTGTAGCTTAATTACCATATATATTTTATAACTTACTACCTATCTCTACCCATGTATTGAACACTGTTGAAGTAAATACTTAAAGTTTACACATAAAATAATACTTTCTTATATTAATTTATGTGATTAAATGAAGTAGTCATATATATATATATATAAAAAACTTGTTACCCCCCCCCCCATCTTTTATGCTGATGAGATGATATCTAGAAATATTTTAATTATTTCTCGGTGCTTTTATTTGTAAATATTGAATAAATAAAAAGAATATCGTTTCTGAAACGATCGTACATGAAAAAATTGGATTTTGTTATGTTTCCCCCTATGTAAACTTGATAATTTCACAATCATTAATCCCTTACCTTTTCTATATATATATATATATATATATATATATATATATATATATATATATATATATATAGCTCTTGGTATCAACACCTATTGAGCTTTTCATAACTGCAATACTCCTTACTTTTACAGAACTTGTCTATAACACTATATATAAAATTAATTTCAGGTTAATATTTTTTCAGAGGTGAAACAACCAATGAATTTTAATAAGGTTCTTATAACGGTACTCAATACCCAAGTAGAGCAAGATATACTTTTTTATTGATTTTACATAAGCATTTATATGTCGCTACACATTCATGAGCATGTTTCGGTCATAAGTAACTAGAAAAGCTGTCTCTTGTAACTGGCTGACCGAAACCTTGCTTATGTATCTGTAGCAATTATATGAAACAATAATCTAAAGTCAGAACACAAAAACACAATAGATAGGTAACTACTATTCAGCTAAGTTTTATATAGATAGGGAAAGTATAGGAATTACGACCAGTTGTTCAAATGTTTCTGAATTTTTGAGATGAGGATTGGTTATTCTGTATTATGTTTTCTTTGGACTACTGTTCTCATCTTGAGGGTCATTGGTATATAGGAACTATTAATTACAAATAATAGATAATATATACAGTAATAAGTAAACAATAATATATAGTAATAATAATTAGCAATAAACAGTGATATTTACAACTACAAATAAGAGGTTTAAGGCTTCCAAAATTTGTACTAGAACTGTCCGCAAAGACCTGTGGTGCAGTGGTCGGAGTATTTGGAAAAATCAATTGCAAAAGTGATATGGTTGAAGGTTCAATTTTTAGTGTGGGCGACCGAAAATTACAATTGTGAATTGACCTCTAACCAGTCATGGCTGACGGAATGAGAGCATGTTACTCCCGTGTAGTAAATAAAGGGTTCCGTTCAAAATTCCATCTAGATATCTGACGAAAGTCGGGTTATATTGACTGAAACGCTGTTAAAATGACATTCAAGATGAGATCAGTACTCTGAAGAATCAAAATAATACAGCTGTTCAAAATACTGCAAATGTATAATCAGCTCAATAGAAGAGGAGTTAGATCTTCCAGAGCTCAAGTAAAATGGAGGTAAACAAAATTAATTCATGATCATTTGCATAGGTTTCAAGAATTCAAGTAACAACTTAAATTTCTGAATTCAATTTGGAAAGCTTAATAATTTTAGTCATTTGTAAATAATTAATATGATGCAGCATATATCTACTTGTATTAAGTAAAATATGTGTGCACGTTTATATATTTCTATGTTCATAAGTTACTCTTAAACGAAATTAACCAAGCATCAGAGTTGGTAATGTAGGCTATATTTAGTTTTATGCAAATTAAGGTAAACAGCAGGTGGTAATTTTTCTAATAATGAAATTGTGTATATATGTATTTTTCGTAACTATGTGACTTACATATTTTTTTTTTATTTTACTACCAATCAATTATTAATTGAAATAAGAAAAAATGCAATGGCATAAAATACTGAAACAAACTTTAAAAATAATCTTATTTATAAAAAATAATTTAGTAAAAGAAGTTGAAGTATAATGTTCACTCCTACATGACAGAAATAGAGAGAGCGAACATCTAATTAATATTCACTCTCTTCTCTTTCTTACACAGAGCAAGAAGTATTGTCCAGTTTCATCCTCACTGCATCTGTCATATAATCAGCATTATTTCTCTCAATGTTTGCTGATTTTTTTTACCTGTGGCTTCTAGCTTCTCATTATTTTATAAATGTAAGAGTTTGAAAAAAAAACTAAGTATTTATGCAGTTAAAAAAGAAAAACAACTCGAAACAAAAATGAATGTAAAAGACTCCTATGCAATGCCAGGTAGGACAACTAATTAAAAAAAAAAAATGAACACATTGGTTTGTTTATAAACAATAGTCCCTTATTGACAACCTTCTTACAAGGTCGATTGAATGTGAGAGGAAATTCTGTTTTCCAAAATGGAACGCACTAGATTGGAAGAAAAATAAAAATGGCCACCTCTGTTGAAAATGATTTCTCCTCGTCCTTACTGAGAACAAAACAGACACTATGCTTTGATCGTACTCCAGAAGGCTAAGAAGTACCTAGTTTCTATGCTCGTGGTTTTCTTTTTTGCTTTTTATGGCCAGAGAAAGGGATGCCTTTCTTGCTAGAAAAGTTGGTCATTTTTCATCCTTGTATTATACATTGGGAAAAAGAGAAATAATCCTTGGCACTGACACTAGTGACAAACAAAGGTATTAATAGATCTTCCGCAGAATATCTATATAAAAGCCAAGTACGTCCAAGGATGGAATACTGTTGCCATATCTGGGCAGGAGCTGCTAAAAACAGCCTATCCTGCCTTGACAGAGTACAAAATAGACTTCGTGGCTTAGTGGGGGATGCCCTTTTCTCTACCCTGCAACCTCTCTCCCACAGAAGAGACGTTGCGAGCCTATCCTTGTTTTATCGTTATTTCCATGGCAGGTGCTCGTCTGAACTCCAATCTCTGGTCCCCCCTCGCCAATCTTTCACGAAAAACACCCGTCTAGCTGAATCCACTGTGAAAAATTTTCTCCACTCTATATCTGTGCCTAAATCAAAACGCGGATTCCATGAACAAAGCTTCTTTCTTAGAACTGCACGCCTGTGGAACTCTGTTCCGTCTGCCTGCTTCCCTCCGGACTACAATTTGGATGTCTTCAAGTCCAATGTTAACAAATTCCTAATGAACCGCCCCCTTAATCAAACACTTCATCAAATCTCCACACTAACGTAATGTACATGCAATAACCCTTATCCCTGAGTGGCTTCCGAGCCTTGATAAGTGGTGATCACTGTGTTAAAAAAAAAAAAAAAAAAGAATATTGTCAGGTACAACTTGTATTTTTTTTGTTATTTTATATTTGAACTTGATTAAAGAATATACTTTTTTGCTAATTTCCCTTTTTTTCTTTTTGCAGGTAAGTCAACTAAACATTTCCTCATTGAAGAAATGAATAGCGTGTTCTTTCGTTCTCCTGGGTGAGTCTCTACAGATCTGTTGTGTTGTTATTGGTGTTACCAATGCAGGTTGGTTCGTTTATAACTTTATAAATTCTTTTCAGATTCTGTGTTTATTTGATTTTTTTTTTTTTGTCTTAATAAATTCATCTTATATTAATTTCCCCAACACTTGTCCATCTAATGTTACATAACGTGAAAATCTATATAAATAAAACGTGTGTGTGCTTGTATGAAAATATTTAACCAATAAACTCTTAAGCTATTGGTCATCTAATACTGAAATTTGCAGGAAGTAGTAATCATACACCAAGGATGGTTTAAAATCTTTGTTTGGGTGAATGAATAACGCAAGCTGAATTACAAAAATGCTCATTTCAACTTTCACACATATTCCTATTACTTTTGCGCATGTGCAAATTCAATAATAGCTTGAAGTGGTTTAATTTTAAATCTTTCTTATCTATCTGTCGATAGCCCAAATGGCAAGGAATGTGTCTGGAGCACTAAATGTTTTGGTTTCAATTCTAGCTGATGTCAACCAGGTCATTTTTATTTTTACTTTTTTAAACTTTTGAAATCAGTACTATATATTAGGTATGATATGATATTTAATAGAGATTTGGTGCTGTAAGGAGATGATAAATATGAATTAAAATATACTTAATTGTATTTTCTGAATGTGCATCTGAAATTCAGAGGCATATTTTTTGACATTTTCTGAAAAGTCATTCCCTAAAAATAGTATTTGATAAAATGGGTTAAAGACAGTAGGCTGAAGGCCAGAGACTAGTGTTGATATCACATAGAAACTACTCTCAGCAAAACCCAATGAAATCTTTATTTAAACTAGCAGAGAAACAAGATGTTGCTAAGATTGAATGAGGATCAACAATGTTCCACACTTTCAGTACCTTTTATTGTTATTGAAATCAGTGAAATTGTCCGTTTTACAATCAAATTGATTGATTACCTGCTCTAGTTGGGGATCCACTGTGGTGCACTGAGGAAACTTCACATGCCTTTCCACAGTAACTTAGTCTATACATTAGAGAACCTAATGTTGATTTTATAAAATTTAATTTTATATAAAGGCTTGAATTAAAGTTTAAGATGCAAACATCAAGTATCATGCTTCAATTGTGTTCTGAACAAAAACATTAATTTCGAACGCACCCATCTTATCGAAGAACCTACTGTTGATTTTCTATGCCAGACCCTTCTGCTTGTACGGTAATAAAACTTCTAGAATGCACTTGTGATTTTAGGCTGTATTAGGGTATCAACGTTGGTCAAAATCAGCCTGTTCCTTGTTTAATCGGAATTTTTTTTCAATACTTATCAGGGGCATTCCGATACAAAACCTATCTATTTCAGACACAAAGTACGTTTGTGTGAAATTTAAGAAAAATCGTCCCACATGTTTCGGAGTCCATCGGGAACAAATTCACGCACAAGGTGTCTTATATGTAATTTTAATTGACACTACACATTAGTTTGATCTTTCATTAATAACCTTTGATTTTTCAATCACGGGAAACAAGAGTTCTTAATAAAAGATAAAACTAATGTATAATGTCAACTGAAATTAAGAAACAAGTGAAGCATGCATGGTCCCCCGTGAGTGCACAGAGTGCACAGTGAAAGAGGCATGAAAAAAGACCTAGTTTAGCATTCCCCCCCCCAGCCCAAAAGTCCCCAGGAGACATCAAATCCTGGTGAAAATGAACGAACGGTGCAGTTTTAGACCTTAACACATGTAAATTTGAGTTCTGCACCATGCAAAATAAAGAAATGACTAAGTCCATCATTTGCCAATTTAGCCCCAAAACTCGCCAAGGCCTTAACATATTTAAATTTAAGTTCAGCACCGTGCAAAACTGCTAAATAGACTTACATAGAAAATTTTGGACAAATATGGTAAAATAGTCCCAAAAATGGAGTGAGTGCTTTTATTAGCCCCAAAAGCCCCTGGGGCATACCCAAGAGTTATCGCGAAGTATAGACAAACAAAATTATATAGAAATCAGTTTTTATAAAAATCTAAGGCATCAATTTTTTTTTTTAATAAACACAAAAGTGTCAATTTTAGCCATTTTAACCAGAAAGGCACCTCTAGGGGGACAACCGGAGTTTTTTCTTGGAAAATTTGTTCTGTTACCTTTTTACTCATATCATATCATGTTTCCATTCTTTTTACTCATATCATGTTTAATGTTTGTGCAAAATTTCAAAAAATTCCAAGGCATAGTTATTGAGAAAAGTGCAGAGAGACGAAAGGACAAGGGTGAATTTACAGGTCCACCCTTCTTTTGTCGGGGGACCAAAAAATACTTTTGCACAAATAATTGAGCGCTCTTGTTATTTCTCTGTTAATATTAAATTACACTATGGACTAGTATTGGAATAATTAATCGGGAAAAATTTAGGCCTATTTTCCAATTCCTAAGACAATTCTTTTAAATCTTTTCATTTTTTTTTTTTATTTATTTCAAACTTAATTCTCCATTGCTGATACTAATGATAAATATTTATTGTTTTTAAACTACCGTTAAAACTACAATCTGTAGATGATGAGTTTTGGTAAAATGGTACAAATAAATGACACAAGTGAGTAATGAATAGAAAAAATATGGATGAAAATGTTATAATGAATTTTTTAATATGCAGACATTTCAGAACCCAATACTTTGCGCCGCAAGGAACAGAAGACAAGTAATAACTAAACTCACTTTTATTTCGTTGTAACATTTATTTTCTGCATGGTTCAGAACTCAGATTTACATATGTTAAGGTCTTAAACTGCACTGTTTGTTCATTTTCACTAGGATGTGACATCGCCTGGGGACTTTTGGGGCTAAATGGGGGCGGGGGGGGGTCAAATGCTGAACTTCGTCATTTTTTTTTTTATGCCTCGTTCACTGTGAACTCACGGGGGACCATGCATGCTTCACTTGTTTTAATTCATTTTTGTCTTTTACTTTTTGCTTACCCAAAACAAGGCATGTTGCCATTTGAACGGGCACTATGTAGGGAGTTGAGCAGTAAGATGTCTGTTCGTATTACATTGAAATTTCCGCATGTTAGTACAGTTAAAAAAAGCAGGAAACAAGGAGGGAACTGCAAAGTTCAGTGAAGAAACTATTAGAATAGAAAGTTTTCCCTTGCTTGCAGTCTTAACGTTATCTTCTAGCCTTTTTTTTTTTTTTTAAATCCCTCTTCAGTTATCTCGGCTACATTTTCCCCAATGTTTTATTTTAATCCGTTGGTAGAAACCTTAGCAATGTATCACAATCTTTTATTTATTTTGTAGCTCACAATCTCACTTGCCTTGTCAAAATTGTCTGATCTGTTTGCTCTTTCCGTTCTTGGCAATATCGTTTGAGTCTGTTCACCTAGACTTTCGCCCTCTCGATCTCATTTTCACTGTTTTGACCTTTTACCGCATCAGATTTGTTCTCGTAGACTTTGCCAACTTTGAGTGGCGGCAAATTCTAATAAATTCCCATTTGTGTGTGCTTCTCTGCTGTCATGCTATTTACCACATTGCAACGCGTCTGTCGCGGAATCTCGTTTACAACCAATTTACTTTGAATTTACACTTGTCTGTCATAGAAAATAATTTTCAAAGCACTTTGTGGTCGTACTGGGGATATATGATGTTACGAATGCATCATCAACAAAATGACTTCCTGGATAAATCATGTATGTATCCATACATTAGAGATGGGATGATTCTAATATTTATCCTGATTTCCATACAATTACTGATCTTATTCCTAATTCCGATACAATTTCTTTTCTAATATTTCTAAATATTTAATTATAAAGTTGTTCTCTTTTTTTGGTAAAAACCCATGTCATATGTGCACATATATTGATAAATATAAAAATAAACTTTGAAATAAAGATCATGCTTTGACTAAGACCAGAGGCTATTTTTGTCCCCGGATGAAGTCTTTTTAGACTGAAACAGTAGATTTATTGTTGCGACTAATGGTAATTTTGTTTACCTAAATTGAATAAAATGACATCTTGTTCTTTTTATTGAGCACTATCGACAAACTTATCAAATCCAATGGTTTTTACTTTGGAATATTTTTAACCTTGAACAAATATATATATATATATATATATATATATATATATATATACACTTGTGGGAAGACCCAGTGTTACCTGGGTTTTAATGTGGAACACTGTCCTTTTTTTACTATGCTCATGAAAACATTACTTTCTGTTCATTATTTTTTATTATCTCCAGTGTTGTCTCCTAACGTAGTCAGAGGAAACTAAAATTTCATTAAAATAATAAATATGTTTGAGATTTAAAAGGAGTTCTACTTCCATAACTCCTTTAGAGGATGCATGTAGAGATTTTACACCAATTCCATTGTCTTCCTTGGAGAATTTTGTACATATGATATAACTTTCATCAAAATAAGATATATTGAAGTGTGTTCTGCGCCCATAGTTTCCTTAGGTGGATATTGAGAGATTTGGAACCACTTCCATTGTTTTCCTCATAAAATTTTACATATAAATACATTTTTATTTTATTTATTTATTTTTTTTTTTTTTATATAAATTCTGTAAGTTTTCTTTCTATAAGGAACACACACACAGGTATTGCATTTTATATATAAGATATATACTATATGTTTCTACCTGGTGTAGCCTGATTCATTAATGTCATTTTAATTTAAATTCACAAAAAGATGGAAAAAGACGAGCTCAAAGTGCAAGGAAAATCAGTCAAATTTTTACATTTAATTTAAAACCGAATCATTTTAAGCTTTTTAGATCATTATTTAAAATTGCCCCCATTTTGATGATACTTTTTTGACAAAAGAATAAGGAACATGTTACAAAGATAAGAAACAAAAATTGCTAGACAAAATCAAATGTAAATTTGTGAGATGTATTACCGTTTAGTTTTAACACCATGAAAAATTCAAAATATATACGTTATAAGATGAGAATCTCTTCTATCATGCTATTTGACCAATAGCTGTAAAGCACGACAGATGAATTTACCTTTTTCAGGAGCATTCATGAAATGATTCCAATAACTGACTGAACATTACATGTTGAGCCATGACATTAAAACCATGAATCACTGCCACTTTTTAAAGAAATAACCTTCATAAAAATCATTTAAAAAAAAAAACAACTTCTGTTTTCTTTTTTTTTCTTTTTTCATCTTTTACTAAAATTAATTTCGACATCTGATTTTAACCTATCATTCACTCTAACTAACTATTCACTTAGGATCAAGTTTACAACAGCTATGTACATAGTGCAAGTGAATGCTGAACTGATTCAGTAACTCAGTTTTTTTAATGTAATCATAAGACCAGAAAAATAAGTTTTAAAAACCAATGCTTTCTTAACCCATATATTTATTTTTATTTATCTATATACCTATAAAGTTGAGCTTTTGTCTCTATCTGATATTGATATAAAAAAGCCAAACTTCTTAATATACTCAGTCATGGGTATATGAGTGACTACACAAAGGTTGATTAATTTGCATATCCCTTTGAAAAACGAGCGTTAATTAATTACTTATTAAATTTTTATTGTTTTTTTATTAGATGATTGCTTTCATTTCACTATATTATATAATATATATATATATATATATATATATATAAAACAATGATCTTGTCGGTGGTTGTGCGAAAAGTCTCTACCAAATTCCTCTCTGAATATTTAGTTTTCAAAGTTGAAATTTGATATATAGGGTATTTGGACCTGTAGCACACTTTCGATTTGGTTTTTAGATGACAAAAAAAATTGCTGCTAAAGGGTCAAAATTGAAAACAAAACAGTTAACCATAATAGGGTAAGTCAAATAAAACATTACTTCTGCTGTTTCTTTTGCACATGCCCAAAATGAAACATTCATAGCCCAAAGTCACTTCATTTTTAAACTTTTGTATCTATCTGTCGGTAGCTCAGATGGTAATGGTGCTGGAGCGGTCAATAATAACTAAGGCTGGAGCAATAAACGTTCTGGTTTCGATTCTAGCGGATGATACCCAAGTCATACTTTTTAAAATCATTATTATACATTGGGTAACAATCAATAGAGAATTGGCTCTATAGTAAAGAAGAAATCTGCATGAATTAAAATATAACATTTCTGCATATTTTATGACCAGGCAACGCCGGATAGCCTGCTAGTTTATTTATAACTAGCGGGGGTACCCGGCGTTGCCAGAGTGTTTGTTTCCGGGACGGGGGGGGGAGTTTTAAAAAATGTTATGGTAGGTAAGTAGGAAGGATCAAACCCGGAGTCATGAGTAAAAGTAGGAAAATAAAGTGTGAAAAAAAACAAAAAAAAAAAAACATCTGCAACGTTAACAGTTCGGCCACCAAGAAAAGTCCATTCCAGTTGTTTAGGAAAAAAACCCCCCAAAAAAACGACTACGGTAGGTCGGCGCGAACGTGAAAATATAATGTGAATTGTCCAGCACGCTAACCACTACGCCACAGAGCACTGCAGCTTAGTTTAGTGATTTTAAATAACTTCACATGAAAGAACTACGAAGCCAAACCGGTGTTCTCTTCTCAACTGTTCCTTGTGAACGATCCCCAAACGGTGTTAAGTGGTGGCAGGGGGAGGAGGAATTTATTAGAGAGAAAATATTTTACCACTTCCATTGATCTTAACCGATTTTGGCTGTGACTTCTCAGCAGAAAAAGTATAGAAATCTAAGATTATCGAGGAATTTGAGAAATAATAAGCCTATAACACACCTCAGATATTGTTCTGCCGTTTGTGCATATTATATTTGCATGAAATATCTTGATTTTTAATCCTATTAATGTCAAAATCAGATGGGGAAAAAATGAGTTCATTTTATTTATATAGAGATTATATGAATTAGAAAAATAGCAACCCTCATCTGATATAGAAGAGACATGTGAAATGAAGAAGAAGAATTTGAAACTGTCTGAACATTCTTTTTGATAAACAGATGTACAAGCTCACTCAAAGATGACCTCAAGCAATAGCACATCGAAATCGATGTAAATAATATTTGCGTAGAGAAAATCACTTTGCGCAGCCATGGCCAATGTATAACCAACATCTGATGTGGAAGAGACACATTTAACGAAGAGGAATTTCAAATTCTCTGCGCATTCTTTAAATGCTGGAAGTTTTATCATTTTCGATTTAAATAATCAAATGAATTTATGGTTGTTGGTTCATCTGTTGTCGTTTCATCTTTCTCTGTCTACTATTGGACAGATACCGAGGTGATTCATCTGCACCTAATTTGGCAATTTGCCTATGGTAATATCTATATGAACTCTGAATGAATTAATTGATCATTCCGTTGGCATTTATTGGGAGGAATCGTTTTGAATACATGCCCTTGTGTGCAGAAACGCTTGTATTTATCTTCCCAGGTATTCTCTCTCTAGACCGGCTTTAAATATCAGATTCCCTAGTTCTCTTCAGAACATTCATTCAGATATATGTTTCCTCTGGTCACATATTTTTGCTAGTCTTGGAGGATGATATCATGGCGAACAATTACTCACTATACTGAGCATATAAGCAGTAGGTAATGCCTTGACGGATGGCATCATGACAAACTACTGTAGCTTGTGACTTATTTAATGTTGCATATATTGTTTTGCTAACATATTTTTTTTTTCAGACAAAAACACAAATAAAGCACGAGTTATCTCCCCTGCGATGATTAGTATTTGAATAGGTTAAGCATGAATTGTCTCTCTGCAATCACTATTACTTGAATAACCAAAGATCAACTAATCTCTCATTCCACTTCCCAAAATAACTTTCATTGTGAGAACACAGTTGAATATATGCGTTATCTGCTGATAACATTTTTTGTACAAGAGCCTATTGAGTTCTTTTAATAGAAAAAAAAAAATCCAATAAATATTAGATAAGTTCTGCATCATGCTATATTTATATATATATATATATATATATATATATATATATATATATATATATATATATTATATATTCAGATTAGAGATATTTAAGTGTGATAACTAATGAATTTAAAAGGTTATTAAGAGTGCTCAATAAAAAAAAAGCTGCATGTGTTTCTGTGGAACCGATGGTATTAACGGAAAAGAAAAATAATGTATGTGTCCATTGAAATATATATTTCATTGATCAAGCAAATTGTTGAACAGTGATGAATCTATTTTAATCCTATGTTTTTTTCATCAAACCCTGGTATCTGATCTATACTTCTAAGAGTCATAAATAAAAATTATGTTCTCATAGCATTTGATTTCTTTAGACCCAACAAAGTCAACACGCACACACGCACGCACACATGAAAGAACTTGAATGCCTACTAGATATTGTCTTTGTTTATCTAATGTCTTCCTGTACAAGGGTTTATCATGACAAGCTAGCATGACGATACTTCTACCAGTAAACCCTGACTAAATATTTAAAGTAACTAATATTTAAAGCCCAAATAAGATCCCCATGATATAATAGTTTATATGAGAAATGGTGTACTTTCTCTCAGTGATGTTGCTTATGAAGTAAAAAGAATTTGAAGAAAAAGAAAATATAAGAAAAACTATGAATAAAAAAAGTTTATCAATTGTTTGGTAAAAAAAAAAAAAGAAAACGATCAAGAAAAAAGATTTAAAAAAATAAAAGAGAGCGGCAGTAAATGATCTTAGCCAACAAATATTTTTATATCACAAGACATATTTGAATGGATGTAAAAAACAAAAACAAAAAAACAAAAAATACTGATTTAATTTATTATTGTATTAATCTTTTAATTTGGGTGGATATCGTAGTAACTGTTCTTTTACTATAAGCCGATCCTCCCAGGAATGACTTTTATTTTATAAGTGATTGGAGTTAATCCTTTAAGGTATTCCATCATTCTGGGTGGGGGTTTAATGTAGCACTAAGCTGAATATTCCACCAGATTAGATGAATTCTTATCCGAGAATCTGGTAAGACCAAGAGACCACAAGAATAATATGCTATAACATAGTTTAACTAATCAATTAGCGAGAGGAAAATTAATGTTAACTTTTATACTAACTTCACATTTGAAAGGAGAACTTAATGGAATATTCGCATGTCTTTGTATCTCGTATAGAGGTCAAGTGTTAGCCACCAAGAAAGGGCCTCTTTATTTCTGAGAATTTTGGCTGAAGTAAAATGAAACAAAACATAACCACCAATAGCTATGGCTAAAGATACATTTCCTGAAAGTACTTCGTTCAAGCTCCTTGGCTTAACGTTCACAGGAAACATGAGTTGGAATAGATACATCGAGAGCATTGCTAAGGCTGCTGCAAAGAAGGTGAAGAAATAGAGACTGTGCTAGAAAGTTACTTATGCCTGAAAGTATCCTGTATCTCTATAAGGCCACCATTCGCCCATTTATGGAGTATTGTTGTCACATTTGAGCTGGTGCACCTGCTACTAGTCTCTCGCTCCTGGACAGGGTCCAAAAGAGAGTCGCCGACCTGATAGGTCTGAACTGTCATCTAAGCTTCAACCTCTGTCCCATCGACGAAATGTTGCATCCCTCTGCCTGTTTTACAAGTATTTTAATGGTGGATGCTCTGACGAACTACAAGCCCTTGTGCCCTCTCGACGGAAATACCCCTGACAAACCTGACAAGCAGCAAAGTCCCACCCCTTCATTATAGAGATCCCTGGGGCCTTTTACTATAATAGCTTCTTCCCCAGAACTTTTTTTTACATGGAGGTCACCACTTATCAAGGCCTGGAAGCCACTCAGGGATAATGGCTATTGCGTGTACAGTAATCAATGGGATATTATCGTAGTAATTGTAAGTATTGGAGATTTGATAAAGTGTCTTATTTAAGGGGGCAGTTCATCAGGAATTTGTTTATGTTGGACTTGAAGACATCCAAGTTGTAGTCAGAACTGTTAGATTTTGGAATTCTCTTCCAGTTTCCTGCTTCCCCAACTGTACCGACATGCAGAAGTTCAAGTGTAATGTGAACAGACGTCTTGTTGCTCAACTCCCTACATAGTACCCATGCAAATTATGTCCCTGATAGTAGTCCCCTACATCAAAGTGGCAATGTGCCTTGTTTGTGGTGAAATGGTAATAATGAAACAAAACATATAAAATATAATGATCCATAGACACATATTTTGTCGTCTATAGCTCATCAGCATGACTAGACCTGACGAGATTTGAAACAAAATTTTTGATTCATATATGAATAAATGCAAAAGTTTTTAATTTCCATTTATCGTAACTATTAACATTATAAATGCAATTCTATGATACAACATACTATTTTGAAATGGCATACTAGCAGACTGCCGAGCATGGCTCAGTCATAAGATACGATTAAATACAATATTTTAATTCATGCAGATTACATATTTATTTTTATAGAGACAATTCTCTATCGATTATTATATTGAACTTAATTTATAGTAGTGAAATCCAAACTAAAATATATATATATATATATATATATATATATATATATGACTTAGGTGCCATCAGCTAGAATTGAAACCAAAACCTACAACTTTCCACTCTCATTCCTTAACCTCAGGTCCACACTCATATATGTTTTTTTTTTTTCTTTTTTTTTTTTTTTTCACCCCAAACAAGGCACATTGCCACTTTGGTGTAGGGGGCTACTATCAGGGGAGACAGCTACTGGGCACTATGTAGGGATTTGGGCAGCAAGATGTTGATTCACGTTGCACTTGAACTTCTGCATGTCAGTACAGTTGGGGAAGCAGTGACCTGGAATGGAATTCCAAAGTCTAGTGGTTCTGGGGAAGAAACTACCGGAGTAGAAAGATCTTTTACATCTAGGGATCTCTACAGTGTGAGGGTGGGATTTTGCCGCTTGTCGGGTGTATATATATATATATATATATATATATATATATATATATGTATATGTATGTATAAATTCACCTGTCATCCCTTTTTTAAAAGCTGGAATAGACCGGTTATTAAAGACAAGATTTAAGCAAGCAAGCAAGGTCTACAGAGTAATATAGTAATGTGCACACATCCACAAACAGCTTTTTGACTTTTATGTTTATTTTATAAACAGTTTCTAATAAATTAATATTCTGTTAATATGCATTTTATAATTTACATTGTCATAGTTTTTATATTATGCAATAGTTTCTTCAATAGTAAAAGGTCTGATGTTGCTAGGAACAGATACTACACTTTAATTTATATATTTTATTTTGCAAAACAAAATTAGGCACAAGGCCAATCCGAAAAGTGGGGAGTATGGTCTGTGGTCATCTTTGCCACTGTACCTATTCCCAACTAGAGTTTCAGTCACCATAATACCACATTCACACCAGGAGTCGTCCTACTTAAAATTCCCAAATCAATTTTTTTTTTTATCATAAATATGGCATTTTTATACTATCAGAATGAAATTTTCTTGTTAATAAATGAAGTTTTCAGATAAAAACCAATGGTTTCTACTGATTTTTTTTTTGTCAATTCTAATAAATTACAATGTTAGCTTCCAAAGTATGCAATCGAAATTACCTGAATATTACTGAATTAAAAAAAAAAAAAAAAAAAAAAAATTTAATCGTGTTAGCAGGTAAAAAACTGCGGCCATCTTGTTTTTCTAAAATAAATCGAAATGGAAAATTACCTCCATTTTGAACTCTCCTATCAAAGATGATCATTTTCTTAAAATTCTATTTTATTTAATAAATAATTTTCTACCTTATCGATTTTCATAATTTTTGGATATAATCATTTTAAAAATACAAAGAATATGTAGATACTATTATTTTCATGTGAAATTCAGTATTACGATTTCTGAAATTTTGTTCTGATAGTGTAAAAACACCATATATATATATATATAGCGGACGGATGTTTATTTAAATACGCATTCCGACAGTTTAATTTCGGCCACCGATTCCGTAGTCAGGGGGTAGGACTGCCGACTGTCATCACGACGGTTCTAGGTTTGATCCTCGGCTTGGGAGAGGTGTTAGTCTAGCGGCACTGATGAGTTGTGAAACAACGAAACATGTCTGTATGTCGATGACTAAAATATATTTTATATATATATATATATATAGTTTACCATTTTGATTACCTTAGTAAACTTATTGTAACTTTTATTTTATTTATATATATATATAATCTCTGAATTAAAATAAACTTTAATAAAAACCGTTTTTCAGTAAAAAGTTTTATTGGTGTTTGATCTTAGCCAACAAATATTTTTATATCACAAGACATATTTGAATGGATGTAAAAAAAAAAAAAAAAAAAAAAAAAAAAAAAAAACACTGATTTGATTTATTATTGTATTAATCTTTTAATTTTGGGTGGATATTGTAGTATCTGTTCTTTTACTATAAGACTATCCTCCCAGGAATGACTTTTATTTTATAAGTGATTGGAGTTAATCCGTTGAGGTATTCCATCATTCTGGGTGGGGGTTTAATGTAGTATATCTTCTGCTGTCATAAGACCATCTTCCGAGACACTTTATTTTTCTCTGTTTGGGCAGGAGAGTAGTGTAGTATCTGTTCTGTTGCCAAATTTACAGACATTACCTTTTATGGGGGAAATCCTATCATGTATTATCTTCTATTTTGGAGTCAGTAGTGTAGTATCTGTTCTGTTGTCATGATAAACATACTCTAAGCTATGACCCCCCCCCCTTTGGGAGTTATATGTAGTTTATATCATCTTGTTTATTATATGTAGTTTATTAATCATGATAACCTAGCAAAAATATTTGATCAGAGGGAGTATGTAAATATAAAAACAGACAAAAAGAAAAACAAATAAACGCAGGAATGAAAAAAATCATCAAAAACGATAAATATACTAGTTTTGTTTTGATTAACAAACGTCTTCTGGAAAAAAAAAAATTTCTGAAGACGTTCATGATCGGAACTAAATTATTAAATCTCGTTTCATGATGATGATCATCATATCTCTTTTTCTTCTTCTTCTTCTTGTATTTCATTTGTTTTTCTTATCATATTTTTATACCTGTTGTCTACGACAATCGATTTTATGATATGATATGTCATATATTTTATATTCCTCATTATTAATAATATGAATTTAAAACCAATATCTTTTCAAAAGTGCTCAATGCAAAGTAGAACTTTACTAAATATTTTTGATGCGAGTATACTATAATAACGAAATTCGGAAAACGAAAAAAAATAAAAAATAAAAAAGTAGTATCTACTGACTTGTGTCGATTTCAACTAAAAAACAATATCTATTTAATTGTCATGTCAAAAGTACTTAAATATTACTGCGTTATTAAAAAAAAGAAAAGAGTTTTCGATCTTTATTGTAAAAAAAAAAAAACTGTCGCCATATTTCTTCAGGAAGAAGTGACATAATAACAAGGGAAATAACTTGGTTATGCTAAGATCAAGTCAAAACTCACAAGTTATTAAAAAAAAATACACGCTAGTTACCTCCCTTTAAAACTTTTTTTTTTAACTGAACTCTATTTTTTGCTAATTTTCATCAAAATGTTTTCTGTAATAATTTCTTTGAATATCTTACCGTTTTTCATCATTTTTGTGTATATTCATTACTTAACTTGCCAATTAGGTTTGCCTTGAAATTCAATATTAACATTTTTTTTTATTTTCGCAATTCTATAAACATAATCTACTCAGATCAACCAACGTTTCAACAGAACCGAATACTTTTAAATAATACTTTAAATGTTATTATGTTAAAACTTCTTTTCTTTTAATTAATAATATATGGTAATCGTGAAGAAAGAGAGAGCCTGTTTCCTCCGTTTGACTATAGGTGGCGTTACTGTCTGTCCACCCAGTTACGGAAGCACAAAATGTATATAATGCCACCTTTGAAATAAAAATAAATGTTTTTGTTATATTTTAATTTTAAACATGGTTTGATTTTTTTTTGGGGGGGGGGTGCAAACATATTTAAGTTTTGTTTTTTGTTTTTTCAAACATATTTACGTTTTTTTGTTGTTTGTTTTTGCAAGCATATTTAAGTTTTATTTTTCCAAACATTTACGTATTGTTGCTTGTTTATTTTAAAACATTTACGTTTTTTTTTTTGCAAGCATAAACTAAATATTTTTGAAATATTTTTCTTTTTGAAAAGTTTGCTTATGCACTTATTGGTACCGCGCTATTTTTTAATAGTAGTTTCAAGTAAGATTCAGGTTTTACAATATCCTTTTTCAAATATATATATATATATATATATATATATATATATATATATATATATATATATATATATACTTGCGGAAAAGGTAAAATAAGTGCAGAAAAATTAAGAAAAAAAAAGGGGGGGTCCATAAAAAAGATAAAAGAAAAAACGTTGATTTTTTTTATTATTATCATAAGAGCGTAAAAAATACTCGCGGAAAAACGGTTGTACCCATAAATATGTTTAAAAGAAAAATATAGCAAAAACATTTAGTTTATGCTTGCAAAAAAAAAAAAACGTAAATGTTTAAAAATAAACAAGCATCAAAACGTAAATGTTTGGAAAAATAAAACTTAAATATGTTTGCAAAAAAATAAAACTTAAATATGTTTGCACAAAAAAAAAAAAAAGAAACATGTATAAAATTAAAATATAACAAAAACATTTATTTTTATTTCAAAGGTGGCATTATATACATTTTGTACTTCCGTAACTGGGTGGACAGACAGTAACGCCACCTATAGTCGAACGGAGGAAACAGGCTCTCTCTTTCTTCACGATTACCTAATATATATACATTATACATACTATAAGAATTTTTGTATTTAGTTTATGTAGCTGAGATGCTTATTCTCCTCATCAAACCGCGTTTGACCAAATCTCACACATTGGTGCTGGTTTAATATGGCAACCTCCGAATAAAGGGAGATAAGCACTTGCTATTGAGATTTTCCTTTGACAGTTTCCAGTTCTGTTTTCAACATTTAACCAATCACGTTGCGTTTCTCATTTACTGCCGCTCTCTTCTATTTTTTTTTAAATCTCTTTTTTCTTGATCGTTTTTTTTTTTACCAAACAATTGATAAACTTTTTTTTAGTCATAGTTTTTCTTATATTTTCTTTTTCTTAACATTCTTTTTACTTCATATTAAAAAAAATATTTATTGTATCTCATCTTTATATATTTCAAATATTTTCTCAAATTCAAATTCTTCCCCCTTTTGGCCTATACTCTGGTATTCTTTACGCTGTTTGTATTTTTATTTTACCGTTTTTCTCTACTTATTTATTTTTTTTCGTTTAATTTTCTTATTTTTCGCTTCGTTTTATTTCTTATTTGTTTTTCTTTTTCTTTACCCCCTGTTTTCTTTCTTATTCGTTTCGTTTTCTTTCTTATTCGTTTTCTTTCTTATTCGTTTCGTTTTCTTTCTTATTCGTTTCGTTTTCTTATTCCGTTTCGGTTTCTTCTTTTTCCGTTTTCCCTTGGTTTAATTTTTCGATTACTTTTCTCCTTTTTCTTCACTTTTGTTTTTCCTTTTCTTTTTGACACAGTTATTTTTTCGTCTTCATCACTTTTCATTCCGAGCGTCCTGGTTTTTAATTAAATTTTTCGACCCCCCTCCCCTTCTCAATTGCTTACATCCGTTTTATTGCTATTATTTTACACACCAGCAAATAAAAGAAAATGAACGAAAGCGATCATAATTTTTCTATTCATTCTCTCGTTGCGTTATTTCTTTTATTCGTATTATTCGACCACACGCCTATTTTTTTCCCACCCTTTTTTTTTTTTTTTTTTTTTTTTTGTAGCGCGTGTTTTCATTTTCACCATTTAATTGACGAGGAGGATGCGGTGGGGAGTTTTATGTTGTTGTCTTATGGAAATGTAGGTCTGGTCCAGTTTTTTGAGTTGAAAATTAGGATAAGAATTTGGAGGGGGTGAGAGAGAGAGTACATGTGACATTTACTTTTATTTTCCCCTTCTCTTTATTTTTTCGTTATTTTATTATTATTTCTCTTCTCTCTATCTTCCTATCCCCGCCCCCCGTTCCGTTCTCTTCCTCTATTTTCTTTTTCCTATTTGTTTCTTATTTTTCCATCGACAACCCCCCCCCCCCAAAAAAAATTGTGGATTTTTAGTTGCTTCGTTTCTTAATTTTCATTTTTTTCTTCTTCGTTATGGTTGCAAAATTGGAAAATTGAAATTCAAATATAACCAATGATATCTACTAAAATGTCATGTCACAGTAATTCGAAAATTACGAAAGACAAGGTAGAAAATTAATTATTAATGAAAATAGTTTTTCGAAAACAGCGAAAAGTAAGTTTTGCTAAATTGGCCAAAGATTTTCAGTTTTCAGAAAAGAGTTACCTCTCTTTTGTTAGAATTAGAACTCTCCTTTTTTTTTCTTTTGCAAAACTCAATTTTCACTAATTGTCCGTGAAAACTATTTTTCATTAATAATTGATTCGTTTTTGTTTTATTTTTGAATATGTTCATTACTGTGACATGACAGTTCAGTAGATAACATTAGTTTCACTTGAAATTCAATATTTCAATTTTCGAATTTCGCTAAAATAACGAAGAACCGTTATTTTTTCCTTACATTTCAAATTATTAATGAAAATTTCATTCTTCACAGGACGATTTATTTGTTCTCACCCAATTTTGTTGCTCACTCTTGATATTCTAAGTATCCTATTGCTGCTACGGACGCTACGTCGTCTTTTTGGCGCTCTCCTACTACTACTACGACGACGATTAAGTCATGACTACTACCCCCCCCCCCAAAAAAAAAGAACAAAGCCACCATGCCACCCAACTAAAAGACTTTACCAAAAACCAAACAATCAGCAGTCAGTTTCCATTGCCAATTTGTCTGTCACTATTCACCCACCCGTAACTACCCCTAGACGACCCACACGAAACTCTGACCCTGCCCGAACACTCCTCCCTTCCATGTGTGTGTGTCCCTCTCTCTCTCTCTCTCTCTCTCACTCACTCACTCACTCACTCACACACATACACACACACACAGCATACTATTGATTACTATTGATTTTAAGGAAATTGTTCGTGCGAGTGGGTGGTGGGGGTTTAACTCTTACTTTCTACAGTTTGCGTACCCTCTCCCCACACACACAAATTTAAAAACCGGGAAAATAAACTAACGACTCCTATTTTTTTTTTAATTTCAAAGAGTATACACCTCTCTGTTTTTATTAACTTTTTCAGGGCCAAGATTAAAATGTAGTATCTGTTCTTCAGATGCTACACTTCAATTTCTTGTTCTCTCTCAGTGGAGGAGAAATCCTTCACGACTGAGACAATTTTTATTTTTGTTTCTTTTCTCCAGGTTAAAAAAAAAAAAAAAAAAAAAAAACGACCCTGGTGTCCAACTCTGTCCCGTGGGAAGGCATTGTAAATAGGAACTTTTACAAACAACTTGGTTTCAATTTTTCTGGAAAAAAAATATGATTGCCTGCCATTTCTTCCCAAGCATCGCCTCCGTCATTGATAGTATTTAATAATCTCTCACCGTAAGATGTGACAGAAGGTGAAACTGGAGATTGAAAAGCCAGTGCATAAGGAGGAAGTGAAGTGCACCCTAGTCCATAAAAAAATGCCTGATCATCACTGTCGGCATTTCTTCTTAGGCTGGTTCATCTACCATTAGTCTCCTTCTCTTAGGCTTTTGAAAAGAGTCTCAAATCTAATAGGTTCCACACTATCGGCCAAGCTTCAACCTCTGTCCCATCGCCATGATGTTGCATCCCTGTCCCTGTTTTACAAGTACTTTAATGGAATGTGCTCTGATGAACTCTTAGTACTTGTGACCCCGTACATACTTCCAACTAACCAGACAAGCAGAAAATGATGTTTTGCTTTTTTGTTTTAGTGTTTTGAAAGTAGAGTAGGAATTTATTGAGAAAGAGTGCATGTGACGTTTTTTTCTTTTCTTTTCTCGCTTTCTTTATTTTTCTTTTTTTCTCTATATTTTCTTTTTCACTGTTGAGGTCCTTAGATGTAAGAAAACCTTCTACTCTAATAGTTTCTTTGGAATTCCCTCCCTGTTTCATGCTTTCTTGACTACTAACCTGCAGAAGTTTTAAGTATAATGTGTGTGAACAGACATCTTGATGCTCAACTTCCCACAGTCCCAAACAGTAACCTCTTACATTTCAAGAGGTAATATACCTTGTTTGAAATGAAAAAAAAAGTAAAAAGAAGAAAAAAATAATAATTAAAATAACATCAGAATGGTTGAGATGCCGCCAAACAACAACCAATCTCGTAAGCTCAGGAAAAAAAAAAAAAAAAAGTTTTTTTTCCCCCTCAAAATGGTTGTACAGTAAAAAAAAAAATGTCATAAAGATAGTGTTTGCAATCAGATCAAAGTGTAGTATCTGTTTTGAATTCGGTTGAAAGAAAAGAATTCCTGGGCCTTTTTTTTTTTTTTTGTAACTCAGTGTGAATCTTTTTTGGATTTTCTTCATGTATCTGACTTAAATAATTCCGGCCATATTTACCTCACTCCTTTCCCCGTCTCTTTCAGAATTAGACAAAATATTAAATAATTAATATTAATTAATTAATATCAAGTTGTTTTTTTTTTTTTTTTTTTTTTTTTTTTTTTTAATGTGGATAAAATTCAGCTATCTGAAAATTAGCACTCTGGATTGGGATAAGAATAAAAATTGCCCCCCCCCTCTCCGGGTCCTGGATATGACCTTGAACTATATCCAGTGGTGAGGCTCCAGCTTGCGGGCTTTGGGGAGTGTGGAGCTACCCTTTAATTACCATTGCTCCCAGATCATCCACTCTGACCCGGAGTGGTAGTACTTGTTAGGGTCCCAACTATGGGTTAAATAGAAAATGATTTGAAAACAACAAATATATTCTATTAAAAATTTTTTCTTTAAAATCTTTGGATTCAGCATTAAATAACCCGAAAAGGGTTGATATGCCGTAAAACAACCCCCCCCTCCTTCGTCATCGAAGAATGTTCTTCTTTACTGACTGAGAACAGAAAGGATGAAGTGCATTAGTTGAACAAATACCACATTCCATCCACTCTTATCCAAAAGGCTGGCAATACAAGCATTTATTTAAATTTCCTTTAATGAGTAACATATGTTATTTATTGAAGTTAACTCTTTTAGTGTGTGCGTATGCAACCGATCATAATTTTTTTTTTTGTGTGTGTGAAATTAAAACAAAAAAAACTAATGAAATTATTTTACACTTTATTTCTCTGTCACGTATGTTTCACGAGGAAACTGAAAACTCAATTAGAATTTCAGTACATGATTTTGACTCTTCAAAAATTAAATTCAGGAAATCTTGATTAATTGGAATCTAATGACTAAATTTAACGCAAATCTGAAATATTAACATGTTTAAATGAAAGGTTGTTTCCGTATCATGCTATCTAAAATTCTTTAAAATACTCTAAAGAACCTGAAATTTTGGTAATATTTATTAATTGATGTCTAATACTTTGTGTTGAAAGTTCAGATAAATCTGATGCATCTGAATTTTCATGAACAATTCCCATTCGTTTGTGTAAAACTAAATCGAGCTAAATAAGATTAATAAGAGAGGGGGGGGCAATAATTACACACACTTATGCCTATCAAAATTCATAATGATCGGTTAATTAGTTTAGGAGTGAATTTTGTATCTAAAAATATGTAAACATACCTAACTTTATATCGACATAATAAAGTGAACTTATATTAATTTATTTATTGCGGACTATTATTCTCATCTTTATTAGTTGTTGTTTCACGACGTTTCGGCCAACTCCTTCATCAGGTGGAAACCGCGACGGATAGGAACTTCGAATCTCCTAACTGCATTCTCAGCAATCACTGCCATCCGTAGTTGTCATCTCACCACGTTTTGGCCAAGTATGCCTTTGACCGGCTTTAGGTAGGATTGAAACCACTATCTTAGGTTTAGGCACAGATAAAGAGTGGAGGAAATTATTGACAATGACATAGATTCGAGCTCAGACGAGCACTTGCTGTTACTTGAAGTTAGATCACTAGAAGATGCACCATGCCTCGTATGAGACTGAGTATAGCTGTGTCAAGGGGATCTTATCTGTGCTTAGAATAGTGTTTAAAGAAATTGTTTTAATATTTAATCGGGGTTTACTTGTAGAATGAACTGTCCTCATGCCGGGTTGTTCTTATAAAAAAGAAACCGAAAACATTCCCGGATAATGCCTGCCCAGTTGGTGATTTAAACTCTGCTGGAACGTGTTTAGTTAAGAGTAGGATAAAGAATAAAGGATGATCGCCGACCTCCCCTACTTTTCTCCCTCCGTACCTTCGATGACCTTGTGTCTCATTTTAAAATTGAATGTTAAAAAAAAAAATAAAATAAAATAATGTTGAATAAATAATTCAAAGTATAATATTTTTTCTATGCTCCTTTTAGAGGGTACCTATTTACAATGCCTCCCCACGGGACAGAGTTAGACACCAGGGTCGTTTTTTAACGTGAAGAAAAGGAATAAAAATTAAAAATTGTCTCAGTTGTGAAGGATTTCTCCTCCACTGACGAGAATAAGAAATTGAAGTGTAGTATCTGAAGAACAGATACTACACTTTGATTTTAGGGTAGCTGGATATCTTCCCCACATAAAAAAATAACCTATGTTTAACGTTCTCTCTTGGAGAGGCAAGTAAATAGACATAATATACCCCGTTTCTGGTTAGGATCAAGGTGTTGCATCTGTTCTGTTCTCGATCAATGGAGGAGAAATCATTTTTGACTGAATCAATTTTTATTTTTGCCTCAGTTCAGAGTTCTTCTTTTGAGGGAACTGGATTTACCCCCATCCCCTCCCATATTAAAATTCGACCTTGTGTGTAACTTTGCACTTATGAGGAGCAAATAAATAAAATATAACCTTTTTTTTTTTCAAGTGGTAAATAAGGAAAATATAGCCTTTTTTTTTTTTTTTTTTCAAGTGTTAGGTAAGTTACTTGTCCGTTGCCTGAGTGTTCCTCATCGTGAGAGTGCCAACGGCATCATAGAGGTATTTTTTATTCCTATCCAGAATGTCTCCTGTTTGGGAAGTAGCTAAATTATCCTTACATTTAAAAACATAGTCGAGAGACGAGTAAAAAGAAACGTTCGTCAGCTCCAGTCAATTTTTAAAACGGATAGAAAAATCCATGGGAGGTAACTGTTGGAACTATTTCTTCATACAGTATTGATCTCCCTTTTAAACTGTAATTTTCGTTTTACATATAAGAATGTAATGAAATTAAATGCGATTTATTTAACTCGTAGAAGAACATAAAATACAATAATAAATATTCACATGTAACGTTGAAGATGTGTGGGTACGTATTTTTAAATCGGGCTTGCTTTGAAGAATTCAGTAAAATAGGAAATATTGACAAAAAAAAAAAAAAAAAAAAATGGAGAAAAATTAAGAAAAGAAAATATAAGCAGCAAGAGCTTTTGGAACTTAGAATACGAACCGTGCTGAAATAATAATAGAAACCCATTCCTAATGTGGGGAAGAGAGGGTGGTTTATAACTATTTAGTACTTTCATCTAACAATTTAATAAACAAAAAATATCGTAATAATTGAATTTAACTTGAAAATCCTATCACCAAAGAAATAGCACAGTCCACATAAGTACCCAACTTTTATATCGAATACAATTTTTGGCATCCATTTAGTAAATCAAAGAACAAACAAAATATATATAAAAAAAATAACTTATACCAAATGCAAAAATAATTAAATTTTTAAAGTGTGGAAACTGATTGTAAGATTTATCATCTCCGAATATGTTATCGTCATTTTAACTTAGTTAAAGACAAGCAAATAATAATGACCGTCGATTTTGTTTGAGGAGGATCGCTAGCAGTGTCTGAAATTTCGTGAAAACTATTGAATAATTCCACCCGCTATCTTTCGAAGCTTATAACTCCTCGAAAAATGTAATTCAAGCCCTAATTTTTTTTTCAATTAAAGGAGCAAGGACAAAGGTTTCATTAAAAAAAACAAACAAAAAAAAACAACGTTTTTTTTTAAAAAAAAAAAGGTTTTAAACGTCGGACTTTACAGGTAAATTTCTAAAAAAAACACTACTTTTTTTTTGTTTTAAATTTGAATATATTATTTATTGATCTTTTATCTTCAATTTGTGATATATAAAACTTTGGTACATAAATTAATTATTTACTTTTTAATAGACATTTGAAAATGGGGGGCGTGAATTTAAAAAAAAAATGTTTGTCTAAAATATTATATTCGGTTTATTATCGACCCTGAAAATATCGTAAAAATAGAATCAATAGAAAAATTTTGATAGATTTTTAAAGTTTAAAAATTGAAAAATACTGAACTCGTAACATTCAACTAATTTCATTACTATTTTTTAAAAAATATTTCTATTACTTTTTATACAACTTTAATAGTTTATTTTGGAAGTATAATCCATAAAGAAAATAAACAACCCACCTTTAAAAGAGAAATTACGAGTTTTTTATATTTTATTTGCAGTTTCATGTTAGGGGTGTCAAAAATTCCTACAAAAATTCTGATACACCTAGAGGATCGCCTCCTCAAACTTAAAAAATAAAGCACAAACTTAACAAATAGTTATAAAAAAAATTAGTCTTCTACTGACCATAAATCTGGGGAGGAAAAACGCCAATCGGTATTACTAAAAAATAATTTAAACTAATTTTTAAGGAATAAAACACTAACAAATACACACGAATCAGCTATATTGGATTATCTATAATATAAATCTCAGCTGTCTGTTTAAATGTATGTATGTCTGCCTACATAAAACTTTCAACAGAGGCGATGGATTTTCACAAGATCGGTATTATTTCGGACGACAAATATCGAAAAATTAGGTAAAACGATTAATTCTTTCACCCTTAACTGGGCAGTTTTCTACATGGAGGTTTGTTTTTTAGCATCGCCATTTTTGCAAGTTATCATATCGGTTGGAATGACTACTTAATTTCAACATTCCGAACTTCCGGTTGCATCATGGAGTAGCGGTAAGACGTCAGGGTTTTTTTTTTTTCACATTCTCTTCTGCCTTCGCATTACGAGTTCGAGCCTGCCTGCCTACTACCACTTTTTTTTTTTTTTTTTTTTTTTTTTTAACTCAATACACACCTCCAAACACCCCGGGCAATGCCAGGCACCCAGGTTGGTTAATTATAATTAAGTTTTAAAAAGGCAATTATTCTTAATTTATTTGAAATCAACAAAAGTGGATTTTTTTTTTTTTTTTTTTAGTTATTGTTTAACTCCTCCAGTTCAAGGTGATTACATTATTATTAAAGCCTGACCTTGTGTCTAACTTCGCATTGATATTAATTACTACAATGCACGGATCTTAAAGGAAAAAGAAAGATGACATTAGTTAGCATTCCGGCATATTCCTCTAGACATTTCATTGTTACATTGCTTCCCATGTTTTCTAGACGGTGGTAGCTGATTTGTTGTCCCCGGCGAAACATATTCCAACAGATATTTTAACTGAAGAAATTCACCACAATCTTAGACAAATTATTTGTTTATTTACTTTTATGAATGTTTCATATAAAAAAGAAAGTTAACTTAACAATTACAAGAAATAAATATTGCACATTTATTAAATAAAAGTAAGTATTGTTCATATTGTTCCGTTTATTTTCATATAAAATGTTAATAATGAGTAATATATTATACTCTATAATACATAATATTTGTTGGAAGATGTTTCGTCTGGAATGCTGAATAATCTATACTGTCTAGAAAACAGGAAGTGATGCAACAATAAAATGTCTTGAGGAATATGCCAGAAAGATGAGTAGTTTAGTCACATTAATTTAATGGTCTCAAATCCACGGTCGACCCTTTCTTTCAATGGAATAATATAGTCACCTTTAACGTAAGTCTAAGTTACTCCATTTTGAAGTTATACTATAAGTTTAAAAAAATGTTTTTCACTTTTGTTGATTTTAAATAATTAAAAAAAAATTGTCGACACTTCTGCATTATAACAAACATGGCAAAACAGCACGATGGTTTAAATGTCATTATTTTATTTTTAGGAGAGTTCCGTATGCGACAAGGGTTTTAAAATAACACAAAATAAAAGGGTAATTAATAATTATCAAAATATATTTATTTAATTAAGTACTTCTGCAATTTACAGACTGTGCTGTTTTTCATTTTCTGGTTAAATTCAATTTTTATGCTATCTTTTGTTTCTTCAATTGTTAAATATAGAATACATTTGACATGTTAAAAATTGGTTTCTAAATAACTTTTTTTTCTTTTTAAACAGAACTGTTTATTTTTCATAAATTAAAAAAAAAAAATCACACATTTGAAAATAAATTTATTTTAAAATTTAAATTGATTAAAGAAACTTCACTTGTCATGTACAATGAAAGCCAGTTATGGCGTTCAAACCATAGTACTGTTTTCCGGATATGCTATGATGCAGGAGTCTCAAATTTATTTCTTAAAAATTAATTATAAAACCTTGCATGAAAAGAGAAAATATAGATTGTGGATTGGAGACCATTTTTTAATATTGTAGGCTTTAGAATCCCAAATTCTTCTTTTAATTTGGTAGTTTGTCGCTAGCAGAGAACCTATGTTTCATTCAGTGTCAGTTTCTTCAGTACATATTTAAAATAAAAACTATACCAATTATAAATGATGAGTCTTAGAATAGTAAGTAATAGAGCCCATTTTAGTTTATTTTGTATAATGCTAACAAAGGGAGATAATTTATCGATTCATGCCTCCCTCCCCCAGTTTTTTTTTTTTTAAATAAGGAGTATGAAGACGTTAAGAAAGATTGAAAAATGATTTTAAAAAATTCAAATACACAGCAAAAAAATAAATATTAAAAAAATGAAACACCAGCAATATTAACAAATAAAACCCGCAAGACCTTATTAATATTGTTCTCACATATAGAAGGATACAAGGAAATAATTGGCCTGAATGAATTCAACCAAATGTAACGGAAACATGTCCTGTCGAATTCCTAACAGTTTTCGTATATTCCTTTTTCCGGGTAACCACAAACTTTCATTTAAAATTAAAAAAAAAAAAAGTTGGTTTCCTTTAATAAAAATGCAGTACTTCTGAAATGTAAGCCCATGATTTTTGTGATAGGATTTTTTATATTTTTTTTTTTATTATTAGATTGTTAGGTGAAAATACAGATTAGGTTACAAAGCTCTCCCACCTCATGTTTATAATGGCTTTCTAAATAATAATCTTATTATTTCAACATAGTCCATAAACTGCTGGAGTACCAAAAATGTTTTTTATATTTTAGATATATTTTTGTGTTCGAGGGTTAGAAAGTAATAACTTTTGGTTCTTGTCCAGAATTTTCCCTATCTTAAAAAAAAAAAAAAAAAAATTTAAAAAAATCTGTATGATGTGATAAAATATACCAAAAATCAGGTAAATTGATCTGGTGGTTTTATTTTTAAATAAGAAAACCAGATTTTATTAGTACCTATTTACTATGCCTTCCCACGGGACAGAGTTAGACACCAGGGTCGTTTTTTAATGTGGAGAAAAGGTACAAAATAAAAATTGTCTCAGTCGTGAAGGATTTCTCCTCCACCGAAAGAGAACAAGAAATAGAAGTGCAGCATCTGAAGAACAGATACTACACTTTGATCTTGACCAAAAGGCCAAGAAGTAATGTTAAATTATCTTGCCCACCATTTAAAAAATAATTTCAAAAACAAGGGAGATTACTCAATAATTCTGAATTAATGAGATTTATGTTGTAACTAGCCTGAGTGCCCGACGTTGCCCAGGTGTTTGAAAGTTTGTGTTGAGGGAAGAAAAAAAAAAAAGTGGTAGTAGGCAAGCAGGCTCGTACCGTACTGAAGGAGGAAAAGAATGTGGAAAAAAAAAAAGTTACGTCTTTGCTGTTGTGTCCATCGCCAAATCGGTAGTGGCAAAGGTTTAAATTAAGGCTAACCAATCAAAAAGAGGGGATAACTTTTGAAAATATCAGCGAAAAAAGCGACCCCTCCTTGTAGAAAAGTGCCCAGTTGAGGGTGGAGGAATTAATGGTTTTAGCCAATTTTTTGATATTTGTCGTCTGAAGAGTCGAGCTTCAAAACGATACCGATCTCATGAAAAACCGTTGCCTCTGTTAAAAGTTTTAAGCATACATACATACAAACATATATACATACATTTAAACAGACAAGTGAGATTTCATTTAATCAGACAAGTGAGATTTATATGATAGATGGCTATAAATTCCCATTAATCACTTGAAAATCATTTTCTTTATAAAAATAAAGCTATTTGATAAATTTATGTGGTTTTTGGAATATGATATTTTCGTTTTGTTATGAGCATGTACATCAATACAGATGTTTCTTTATTTTCGTTTTTTAATATATAGGAAATTCTGGACAAGAACCTTACTTTTGTGTATGCCCATTATAAAGCTTTTTTTTTTTTGATAATCACACTTTGGAAACAGGTGACTTGATAAGATTTAATAGTGCTCCAAATTTTAAGCTTGAATTAGATGAATTCAGAAGTAATTATTATTTTTTTTTTTTTAAGAAAAGGAAGTAAGGAGGTATTTTGGGAGACTTACCTCTATAAGGCCACCGTTTGCGCATGTATGGAGTATTGTTGTCATATTTGTGCTGGTGCATCTGCTACTAGTCTCTCGCTCCTAGACAAGGTTCAAAAGAGAGTCGCCAACCTAATAGGTCCTGAACTGTCATCTAAGCTTCAGCCTCTGTCCCATCGACAAAATGTTGCATCCCTCTGCCTTTTCTACAAGTACTTTAATGGTGAATGCTCTGAAGAACTGCAAGCACTTGACATAAATACCCCTGTCAAGCAGCAAAATCCCACCCCTTCACAGTAGAGATCCCTAGATGTAAGAGAGCCTTCTACTCCAGTAGTTTCTTCCTCAGAACCGCTAAACTTTGGAATTCCCTTCCGGGTTCCTGCTTCCCCAACTGTACTGACATGCAGAAGTTTAAGTGTAACGTGAACCGACATCTTGCTGCCCAACTCCCCACATAGTACCCCTGTAGCTTATGTCCCTGATAGTAACCTGCCTATATCAAAGTGGCAATGTGCCTTGTTTGGGGTGAAAATGTAATAAAAAAAAAAAAAAGGAAAAAGACTATCAGATGAACTATTTAACAGAATTTTATCTATATTTTGATGTATTAATAGTGTAAATGTCGATGCAAATTTTTAATTTTTTTATTTCGTTACTAATGCAGAATATGCGCCATGCTGAAATATTATTTAGAAACCTATTCTTAACATGGAAAGAGGAGGGTATTTTTTAATTAATTTGTGCTTTCACCTAACAATTTGATAACCAAAAGATACTGTAAAAATTGAATTGAAAATCCTATTCTAAAAACGCATAACATGGTATCCGTATTCTGCATAAGTTCCTTTTATTTTTTAAATTGAAAGGATAGTTACAAAGGGAGGTGTATAAAAAGACAAAAACGTCCTGACGACACACGTGCAACACAGACTTATTTTTTCCCCAAAGTCACTTTCCAGCATCTTAATGGAACCACTTTATTCTAACAACACATGACATGATGTCACCTCTGATGAAATATTCCGATGAAGAAATGTTTTTTCTCTTTTTTTTTTTTTACTTGCAACCTTTTATTCCCTAACTCTTTATGAATAAGAAATAAATGCAAATATACTCTGCAGAATAAATGTTTATTTAAATTACTAAATTGACATGTTCTGTTCAATTGAGTTTCTTGAAAAACCTCGCTTCCTGACTTAAATACACCAAACATTGATGGTATTGTTTGTTCTCTCCCTTCCTTCCATTAGCAAAACGCAGTCATATTCTGCAAAGCCAATGAGAAAAATATTTCTCTACAACACAACCAAATTGAACACTATGAATAAATATTTGAAGATATAAAGAACTGGAAGCATAAAAACTTTTGCCAAAATAATTGAACCCAAAAACAAAACAATCAAACTAAACACTATGAATAAATATTTGGAGATATTAACAACTTGAAGCAGAACTTTTTTTTCCAAAATTACCAAATTCGGCATTAAATTAACCGAAAAAGAGTTGATATTACGTTTCTGAATTTTTGACACGAGGATTGGTTATTCTTATTATTTGAATTCTTCAAACTACTCTTCTCATCTTGAGTGTCATTTTCACAACGTTTCAGTCGATGTAACCTCATGCAGGGGTATCTTATCAAACTCAGGAACGTTTCTGTCAAACTCTGTAATTTGGACAGAATTTTGAACTGAACCCTTTATTTACTTCACAGGAGTAGTATGCTCTTGTTCTGTCAACCATGACTCGATAGACGTCCTAAGAAATTTGCAATTGCATTTTTCAGTCTCCTACACTGAGGATTGAACATTCAACCTTCAGGAGAAAATCACTTTTGCAAATGATTTTTTCCAACTACTCTAACCACTGCGCTACGGATCCTAAAGGTTGATATGTCATAAAAACCAAACAAACTGATTCAGCATTAAATAATCTGAAAAGGGTGTTTTTTTTTTTTTTTTTTTTTTTTTTTTAAAATGGAAATCGCTCCAGACAAAGCATGAAGCCATTTGATGTAAGGAGCCTTAAAAAAAAAAAAATTGTATTTCAAGGTCCAAAATTTGTCAATGATAAGTGTTAGATGGAATAGATTTTGACCCAGAAAACAGCAATTCTTCCCTCTTTGTCATTGCTACTAGAATGTGAGGACAAAAGGACAAAATATGGGAAGCGAGAAGTACAAAGCTGCTGAAAGTAAATCCAACATCCACTTTCTACTTTTTTTTACATGTTGTAAAATCAAACACCCACACTTAAAAAAAAATCTATTTTTGTGAAGAAAGTTAGATGTTTTTTTCGATGTGAGAATTCTACATCATAATTCTAGCATATAAAGTTATCTTGTCGGATTAAAAAAAAAATTAAACCTAAAAAGCATTTAAGTGGCCATGCCAAACTTTTCTTTTGATCAGCCATCTTTGTTCTGATATTGTTTTATATTGTTATTTTGCTACAGTTTATTTGAGAAAAGTGTGAACGGGCGAACGTGAATTTACAGGGTCACTCATCTTTTGTCTGAGGACCAAAAAAAAAATCACTTGTTATTAATAAAAAGTAAAATGCATCAACGATCTATTTCAGTTAGCTGATAAACATTTTTATGCTTCCTAAATTGAAAATATGCATTTTTATTCTTCAGTGTTTATAAAATGCTGCTGATGCTAGCTTTATACAAACTATAATGTTTATGCAATTTGTTTTTGTTAATAAAAAACAAGATATTAATATCAAATTGTTTACACGCAATGAATAAATATTTGAAGATATAAAATACTTGAAGCAGAAAGACTTGACGAAAACTCTTCACCAACAAATTGAACTCTCAAGTCGCTTTTCAAAAGGACAATGTTTCTTACTCTTATGGCTTGTCAGCCCAACTGGTCTTCAAAATACAGGTTTATGCATGGTTCAGCAAGTGAATGAGGGGTTTGTTTATGTTCGTGCGTCAGTTGCACGCTAATTTCTGTTACGTGTGGGTTTCATGATTACAAAAATTTATTCATTGCATAAAAAAATTCTGGTGGTAAAGAGTTAAATGACCTGAAAAGGGTTGATATGCCACAAAACGACCAAACCAAACTAAAATAGTTGAAGCTTAACAGTTTTTTTTTTTTTTCAAAATTACTGGATTCGGCATTAAATATTAACCGCATATGGGTTGATATGCCATAAAACAAAGCAACCAATCATTATGCCTCTTGGAGGACATAACAGATAGCCTAAAAGTAGTTTGAAAACATATCTTTCATATTAGGATAGACCTTTCTAGATATTTAACCTTGCTTCCCTTTTTGTAGCTGGATCACAGTAATCTTAGCATTTCCCCTCTCTTCTCGCCTCCAGTTGAAGCTTTCTTCACATTAAACAAACTGAAATCCATTTATTCCCCCTACCCGCGGCAATAAAAACCTTGCAACAAAACAATCGCTGACTATCTTTGGAACTGTAAGAAAAATAATACAACAATCCAGCTAGGCTGGTCTGGATATTGATTTGTTGGCCAGTGTTCAACGTGAGGTTATGGATTTATATAGGAAGAGTTTAGGGTTGGGTGAGATGCTCGCTTTCAGACTTACCATTTTTGAGGAAAAAGTGATATTTCTTTGAGATAATATCAGCGGAATAGACTAAAAATGATTCTCTTTATAGTGGAAGTAATCTCATTTGAGGAGATTTTGAGCAAGTGATTCCAGTGTTATTTAATGTGTTTATTGAAGCAAGTACTCAAGAGAAAATAGCCTTATGCCAGGCTGGTGCAAGTTATCAGTAAATTGTATGGTCCTTACTCTTTCTCCTTCCCTGCAACCTTTCTTTGTTTCATAGACGCGATGTTGCTTGTCAATCTTTTTTTAAATATAAATACTATAATGGTATGTGTTCTTCACAATTATATAAATACTATTATGATATGTGTTCTTCACAATTCTTTGATCTATTCCCTGCTTCCTTTGTTCCAGCTTGTTTGACTCGTTGGTCTAATCAATTCACTTTTTTTTAATATCTTATTGTAATACAGCTTCCTATTCTAGTAACTTTCTTTCCAAGAACTACAGGCTTGTGGAACTCTCTTCCTGTGGACTGTTTTCCTCTTAATTATAACCTTGGTCTTTTCAAGACTAAGGTTAATAGTTATCTTCTGTCTTTTCGATATTCATCTTTTGTTCTCGTTGAATCCTTAGATCAAGTGGTTTCACGCTGTAACAACATCTATTTCCGGGTACTTTCCCCAAATAAAACGTGATTGTGCTCCTTCTCTCTGACCTCTCTCCTCTTGAACGTCATCGTCAGTCTGTGCACACGTTCTTTTTATAGTCTTTTTCATTTTCCTTACAGTGAAGTATTTCACTCATGGTGTTACGTTATTTAACACAGCAGCCATGTAAATGGGTGCATACGTTTCGTGTTTGTTTGTGACATGTTCTAAATGTGTTACTAAATGTCTATTAGTGGTTCTTCACTTTCTGAACCCGTTTTACGTTTTGTGATCGTCTAATGTTCATATGCGTACGTGCGTGTGTGTGTGTGTGTACCTCCTATGTGTATCTTCGCCATACCTTTATCTTCTCTGCTCACTGAACCTGGTTCATCCTGACTTCATCTTGTTCTTAAAGGGGGCTGGAACCTTTTGGATGAAACACATTGACTCCAAGACGACAATTGGTTTTCATATTAGTTTTTATTTCACTTTCCAGGATGTCGCGCAGATGAAAATGGAAAGTGAGTTTCTTTGTTTGTAGTCTTAACAGTCTACATTGAGAGACACGTCACTCCCTCCCAAGAGGGGAGGAGAGACAAACGTAAAGCCCAACTGCTCTGCTTCAATTCCCAGTTCAACCTCCCTGATCTCCAGCTAACCTGATCACGTGACTCGCACGTAGATCCGATCAGCTGACCAGACCTTCCGGTAAACTTGTCTATGATCTAGCTTTGTCATATTTTGACAGGTTTTATGAAAACATCATCATATCCATCTCTTGTCTACCTCTCCAGTTAGATAGATAGAAAGATCGAGATGGACAGATAGCTAGATCGATAGATACATAATTCATTCTGTTCTATCTATTTCATAACAATGGTTCAGCATTTGCATACAGCCACCATACTCTGTTACATTAGAAACACAAATGGATCATAATACTTGACTTCTAAACTAAACTTGCTAAACTTGCTATAATGACTGAAGTTATGCATCTATGACCTGAAAGTTTAATCTCTCTGTTGTAGATATTGACGGTGTAAAATTCTAAGAAAGTGTCAGAAGCGGAGAGGCATCATTGAATTCCTTGCAAAAAGTGCATTAAGAATGGGTGTGGCAGAGCACAAAAGGTCTCTCGTAATAATGGTACCACTCCCGTCTTCGTAGCTCTTCAACTTTTTGAATTAAAAAAAAAATTTGGAATGATCCATTTTGTGTTATTTGGATTATTCAGGTTACTGTTGTTTTGTTTATTGTATTTATAGCATTACAGTTGATGTAGCCATCCTGGCCCCAATTGAAATGAATGGCTTTAGTCGTGGGGGAGCCCTATGTTTTGACAAGCTTCCGAGACTGACTTTAACCCCTTATCTGAAATGGAACACATGCATCAAATCTGTTGCCAAGATCACTGGGAAATTGGTTGGATCATTGTACCGCTCCAGTAGGTATCTCACTGCCGATGCAATCCTCTATCTGTATAAGAGCCAAGTACATCCTAAAATGGAATACTGTTGACACATCTGGGCAGGAGCTACTTGCCACGCCCTATCCTGCCTTGATAGTTCAAAATTGTCTTCGAAACCTAGTAGGTGATGGCTTTTTCTCTTTCCTGCAACCTCTTTTCCACAGAAGAGACATTTGCAAGCCTGTCTCTGCTCTATCGTTGTTTTCATTGCAAGTGCTCGTCTGTGCCAAACTTTTACATGATTTACATTCAAATAGCTACCACGATTTTTTCTAAACGATTTTCCCCACTCTTTATCTGTGCCTAACTCTAAACACAACTTCCATCAACACAGCTTTTTATTGTTGAACGGCTCGTATGTGGAACACTGTTCCACTAGCCTATTTTCCGGCCAACTACATTATGGTTGCCTTCAAGTCCAACGTTAACAAGTTCTTGTCGAAGCGTTCCCTTAAATAATCCCAATTCTACTTAATCTTCACCATTAACGATTAATCAACCCTTATCCACGAGTGGCCTTTGGAGCTTGATAAGTGGTGATTTCTTTGTAAAAAAAAAAAAACAACAAAAAACTTCTTCAGGTATGTTTTATCAAACTCTTTATGTGGAACTTGGAATTTGTACAGCTTTTCAAATAGAAACCTTTATTAGAATAATTACAACAATTGAAAAAAATAAACGGTCGACTTTGATCTACTTTGTGATTCTTTGGAATTCAAAAGTGATTTTGAAGCCTTGAAGTTGCAGAATCGAAAATCAATTTTGGCTTCAATTAACGTTTAAAGCTTCCTAGTCTCTCTTTACTTTACCATTATTTTCATAGATGTTCAAAAACTGAGTTCCAATCTTTGGTTTCCCCTTCTCAGACGTTCACAGTAAGAACTCGTATTACTACCACAACAGAAAAAAAAAATAGGTATTTCCTTTCTCCATCTATGTGCAGGCAGAATTTCCATGAACAGAAATTCTTTGCAAGAGCTTCTCTTACTTACGGAACACAACAGTACAACACTGCTTCTCTGATGGTTACAACTTAGTTGTTTTCAAATCCAATGTCAACAAATTATTGTTCTAAACTTCCCCATAAGTAGTCAATTATAGTTTGTATACCTTGATCAATTTTAGTACTCTGATAGTGTGCCTCATCTTTCTGCTGATAACCATTCTGTCTCATTAATCCTTATCCTCTAGTAGTTCTTGGCCTTGACAAGTAGTGACCAAACAGTATGAAAAAGGTATCCCAATTAATTTGTGCTTTAAAACCAAAGGAAAATGTTTGTTTGCAAGAGCTCTTATTCAATAAAGAAACCGTCTCCGTCTCTCTCGAAGTTCATAAACTCAAGATTGGTACTTCTGTCTGTCATATTTAGAATCCAAAAGACCAAAATATTTTCAGCATCAAATTGGAGAAGAGATAAAATAAATAATAAAAAAAAATCTTGTATAAATAGGAATGATTTGTCAAATTAAAAAAAATTCAAATTCAACGAATTTCTACTTCCTCCCCAAACTCAAGATAGGTGTGGTTGGTTGAAATATGAAGTGTTGTTTAAGTAATTAATTACTGTTGTTGGTGCCCCCCCCCTCTCACCCCTCATTCTTTTCTTTGGCTACTGAGTTTACTTAAAAGTTGGCTTTGACAAATTCTTTGCTTTGTCTAGTGGTGAGTTGTGTGTGTGTGTATAGAGAGAGAGAAAGAGAGAGACCCCTCTCACGCTTGTTTCGCATACGTCTCCTCTATCTCCCTCTTTTTCTCTTTTTCTCTCTTTCACTATGATTCTTAATCCCCCTCTCTCCCTCATTTCCTCTAACTTGTGCAATGTTCTAACAAAATTGTTCTTCAAAAGTTGATTGTCCTCAACTTTGTATAAGAGTAGATACTTTTCTTTCTCTCTTTCTCTCGCCCCCCTCTCTCTCTCTCTCTCTCTCTCTCTCTCACTTCCTGTTACTAAGTTTAAAAACCAAAACCCAAGAAAGAAAGAAAAAAAGAAAACAACAGCATATAAGTACTCACAGAGCACTTGCCTCTCCACCTCGTCTTCATACCCTCCCCATCCCTGTCATTGTAACCATCACCACTCCCTCCTATACGCACCAACACTGTACAAATCACCAGCATCCTACTGATTAAGACATCATACACATACACATACACATATTTATACATCACCATTCTTGCTTGTGTGTGTACTTCAACCTCACCAATTACTTTCTTTCTTTTTTTTTTTTTTTTTTTTTAGCTTTTGTTCTCTCTTTGTGTCCGGACATTTTTCTGTCCCATCCAAAGTTTACAAAAGTTTACAAAACTTCGAAAAAAAAAAAAAAGAATAAACGAACAAATCTGTCAATAACTCGATCTTCTTTTTAGACCAGCCGATTCCTTCTTGGTCACTTGATGACCACTTTGACTCCCTCCATACAGTCCTCCTCCACCCTACCCTTGGAATTTTACCCTCAAATGATTACCGCTGCCAAAACACAGGTTCGTCCTTGTATTATTATTATTATTTACTTTTTATTTTGCAAATTTTTTTTTAAAAACAATATTTTATAGGACTTTGCACAAAAACTTGGAAAAATTTGAGTAGTTTTCCGTTGTTCAGTAAACTTTTTTTATTATCCGGTGGTGGGGTAGGGGGATCACCAAAGATTAGACTATTCCTGTAATGATCCGATCTCTGTTGATTTTGGGGTGGGAGTTTAGTTCTGTGCAGTTCTAGGTGGTTCATCCTCCCAGGCTAGGCTATGCCTTTTCTCTTTGAGAAGAGGTTAGTTTATTGCTAATCGTCTGAGGCGCCCTTACCGGGGAATAACAACAGGGCTGCACAGGCACTCTTTGCAAGTCAGAGTGCTACTGCTCCTCCTCTTGGGCGGTGATTTCTCAATCCCACTTTCCGACTCTGGTGTGTAAGTTCTTGCAGTGGGAGAGAACTACATTATATATATGCTTTTACTTTATGGCCCTGATTGATAGAAGTATTTAAGACATTCTTAATACATGGGGAGAACCGTTTGGTTTTAAATATCCCATACGAGAAAGAGAAAGAGGAGAGAGAAAGAAAGAGATGGGTGATATTTTTTTTTCTTACTTACTCTACCATAATTTTCTGCAAGAATTGAACATTAAATTCCAAATAAATCGATCGTGAAATTTAAAAATAGAAATTAATATCGTATATCTTTATACTAATCCCACGTATTAAGCTAGTGTTAATATTCTTTAATCTGTTTTGTTTTTTTAAGCACGTATCCATCTAAATATATGTAAAATATAGTCATCGGCAAACAACTGTTTCGTTGTTCAGTATGATTGGAATAAATTACTACTTAAAAACCACCATGTTTTATTAGTACATTATTAGTTTTTCCGGATGCATTTGTTACCCATATTGTTGGGTAGTTTTCATTGAATTCTCTATACTCTGCAAAATATTTTTTGCAAATGTTTATTTAAATCTATAGGGATTATAATTTATCTATCCCAATCTAGATCTAGTAATTTGTGTGTGTGTATATATATATATATATATATATATATATATATATATATATATATATATATGAGAGAGATGATGTTTATGCTTCGTATTAAATAAATGTACATGGGTGTTATGGTCTATTTATAGATATTTATTTACTTATTAAACTTTTCAAAATCATATCAGTACTTTTAATATATTTGTTCTCCGATCTATCCCTCTCCATTTCTCTCTCACGCACACACACGTATGTATATCAGCTTCTCAGAATCGGAACTGAACCAAATTAACATGACAGACCTTGTATGCAAATAGAACTTAATCTTTCAGATAAAGCTTTATAAACTTAATAAATTAAGTTCTTAAGATCCCCCCCCCGTATATGCTTGTGTGTGTGTGTTTCATGGTAAACAACTGATGATCCCTGAAATAATATCAGGACTAGTGTGAATTCTTGGAAGTAAAATGATACAGTGATTACAAGAGATTAATTAACTTACTAAAAAAAATAATTTTCCGAGGAAAGACTTCTGATTTCTGATTTTTTTTTTTTTTTATAAATGTAGTTTTAAAGGTTGAAAAACTTCCAAGACTATATATTAGCATGTATCACAAGTTGGAAGGAAAAAAACAAAACAAAAAAAACTTTAAAGTGCTCGACCTTAGGTTTTACAAGAGGTAATTATTTTCTTTAAATACTATACACAGGGACACAGTAATTTAAATAAAATAATTATATATACAGAGATATAGATAGGCTTTTGTCAAACATACATTCAGTCAATATACAAATTCATTGCATTCTGTTTTAAAAATTTAGGTCATATTTTTTTTATAATTGTGAAAAACATTTAAAAATAAAACAAACACTCGGGAACATATCTACATCTGTCTATGAAGTATGTCATCTGATACTTTTGCTTGGTATTAGTTTTGCAATTCAGTTAACTGCTTCTCTCTTGAGAGTTTCAAGTTGGAATAATCATTAGTCATACCATTTGTTTGTAGTCAGCCATTTTGAACTTAGTAGGAACTTGTAATTCACAGTTAGTGACCTTTTGGCTGGCAAAGTGACTCACAGTCAAATAAATTAAAACTCTTCAGATTTTCCCTTTGTTTTACAATTTCTTTGTTTTAAAGTTTATACTTTATTTCTCTGCCAACTTCCGCCTTGAATTGTCCAGGTTGTAACTTAGTATTTTTACGGGTTTGGTCTACATTCTTCTCTCATAGTTTGTGAATAGACATTTTTTCTTGGTTATCGTTACTATTACGGAAAAGTAAATTAGTAAAAAAGAAAAACAATTTATCTTCCATAAAAATGGCCTATTTGTATTAAAAAATGTAAAAAACTTTTAAATATTACAAACAAGTATTTGGATTTGGAGTAAATTAGATGTAAATTCATGGTGTTTGGTTTTTAGTCCCTTTCAGTCTAGTTCCTATCCATAGTGGACATGCCCGCACGCGGGTTATTTTATGGCAAATTAAAATTCTCGAGTTTGTGTACACATAGATTCGAAAAAGTTGTCAAAAAACAAATATACAACAAATAAATGTTATCAAAGGCAAGATAAGTTACTTAAATGAATAATTTTGTGTTTTTATTTAACATACCATCTTTATTCAGCTTGAAAAACAATGTTTACCGATGTATTGGAAAATTTAAAATGGCGCCCGACTCTCTATTGAACACAGTAAGTTTGGAAAATAAGTTAAAAAGAAAAAATATACAAAATACTGTAAAAAAAACCACCGAATATATGTCAGCCTATGTCACGATAACATATATCGAGCGAGTTTCTAACAGTAGTTTGTATATTTTTTTTTTATTTTTAACTCATTTCCCAAACTGAACGTGTTCAGCAGAGTCCGGCGCTATTTAAAATTTTCCAATACATCGGTAAACACTGTATGTTTTTCGATCTGAATGAACATGTTACATTAAATAAGAACACAAACAATTTATCCAGTTAGGTAGAAAAGTAACTTATCTTGCCTTTGATAACATAGTTAATGAGACAGAAATGATTAACATTTGAAAGATGAAGAACACTATGTGAGTACAAATATTGATTCATGGTACAAAATGATTATTATTCATGGAACATTTTTTTTTGTTGACAAGACTTTGTCGACATTGGATTTGAAGATGTTAAATTAAATAAAAACACTAAAATATTATCCAGTTAGGTAGAAAAGTAACTTATCTTGTTTTTGATAGCATTTATTTGTTATATATTTGTTTTTTTGACAACTTTTTTGGATTTATGTGTACAGTAATACAAACTCAAATTCTCATATTAAAATTCTTATATTTTTTTTTTTTTTGCATTTTTTTTTATATACAAATTAGTAGGAAGACCAAAATAAATTGTTTTGACTAATTTCATAGCTGTATCTTCTTTTAAAATAATTTATGCTGCTAATAGAAATGATTATCATTTTTTTTCTTCTCTTTTTAAGATATAAGGTCGCCTACTTGAAACTAACTTGAATATGATGCAACTGTAAGAATTTATGTAATGATGAGGCGGCAGTGAAAGTAGTTCTTTTATTGTGTATTTGTTTGGGGAGGATTATTTGCATACACTTTGTATGAGATAAGACAAACAACGACCAAAAAAAAAACTTTCATCAGAAAGCAACATATTCAGCATGTTACACAAAAATATTGTGGCCGAGTGCTCTGACTACTTTTAAGTGGGCCACCCTTGTATACTTTTCTGTTAGTTAACTTAGTTTTACCACACAATAAAAAAGCTAACTGGACTTTCCATTCTATATCTATTAAGTTGTAATTTGCAAAATAAATAAATAAATCAAATAGATTTAAAAAAAAATTCTTATTGTTTCTCTCAATTTTTCTTGATCCTCAGTTGAAAAGAGGTTTTGTTTTGTCCATTGTTCCATTAGTTATTCTTCTAGTCTTATTTTCTTAAAACTGGTTAGTTTTTCACAACGTTTTGCCTTAGTAGCATATATTAGTATACTAGCAGAGTTACTCGATGTTGTCTGGGGCAAAAGTGTAACATATTTCTATTAAACTTATATCTCTTTCCATTTGTCTCCCTCCCTCCTCCTATCCCTCTTTTTTCCCTTCACCTAGCTCTTTCTTATGCAGTAGATTCCACGAAGAATAAGTTGGCATTTTCTTTCCAAATTAGTACGTAAAATGGTTTAAAAAAACCCGATTCCACGACTCCACCTACCATTCCTGACAAAACCTAGCCAATTTAACCCCCCCCTCCCCAAAGAATGAATAATTTTAAAATTTTAGATGTTCTTCATCCAGGCGATGCTAACAAAAGGTATACCAACTTTATAGCTGTTTGTTTTGTAGTTTTTTATTTTCAAGTGGACAGACACACACATATACATAGATACAGACAATTGACGGCTCTTTATATAGATAAAGATTGAGCACATAAAACTGATTGGATTTTTTAAAATTTTTTTTTATTTAGAGAGGGGGTGGGGGTAGAATGCTTTGGCTCCTTTCCCAAGGTGCTAAAAATAGACGAAAATGACAATTTTTTTTTTTTTTTTTATTATTATAGCAAATATCTTTTAAAAAGGGAAAAAGTTTTCTCAATTACTTTTTACATAAAATTCCCCCAATTTTAGGAATAATGGTTGATGGTTGTTGACATGAATCTCGTATTGACGATTGCAGGAACAATCTGGTTTATACCCCCCCCCTCTCTCGTGCGTTGCATTTTATCGCAATTAACAGAGTAAATTCCTAAGAATCAGCAAAACTGGTGAGTGTGAGCCACTTGACCTCCAGCTGTAAGGTTCTGCTGGGGCATGGCTGCTGTGCAATACTGCCCAACGGAGTGTGTAAATATCTGCAATGGACCATTTGTGAAAAGTTGAATATCGAATGCCGCAGTAAATCGTGGGAACATATCCACGTGTTGCACTTTATTACAACTAACTGAGAGTAACTTCCGAAGAATCAACAGGGTATGACTTTTTTTCCGATTCATTTTATTGTCAGTATTAGTTTCCTCGATTCCATCGGTGTGTTGGGTGGGGTTGGCATGTGAAAGCTGCCAACATCAGTAAGAACTCTGTGTCTGTGGAACTCTGTTCCGTCTGCCTGCTTCCCACCTGACTACAACTTGGATGTCTTCAAGTCCAACGTTAACAAATTCCTAATGAACCGCCCTCTTAAGTAAACACTTCATTAAATCTCCACACTAACGTACTGTGCTTGCAATAACCCTTATCCCTGAGTGGCTTCCGGGCCTTGATAAGTGGTGACCACCGTATAAAAAAAAAAAAAAAAAAAAAAAAGAAAGTGGTGCTATGGAACCAGTTTTGTTCGAACTTGGCACTCCCAGGTTGTCAGTCCGTATTGTTAGCTGCTTCACCATTTACAATTAACCAAAAGTACACGCGTTAGTTTTCCTTCAAATTATTTGACTAAGGCTTATTTACATAATTCAAACAGTAGTAATCGTTGCAATCACTAAACAATCCGCTAAACAAACATGGTTTCGTGATTTAGCAGTCGTCTTATACAACCGATATGTGATAAACTGATGAAAATTTGCTCCAATTTTTTACCTTGTCTTATCTGACGGTCGTCATATGCCAAAATATACAATATTTTCCTTTATTAAGCCATTGTCATAAAACCGTTAACAATAGAGGAAGGGAATGCATAAAGCTTATGGACATCATGGTAGTTAGCCAACACAAAACACTAAAAATGTGACAGTGGTACATGTTTATTCACACAGTTCTAAGACAACCCACTCAGGACTGTAGAATACAATGCAAAAGAAGATCGCTAATATATCTCTGAGCAAACACCAGTGTAATTATGCAGAAGGTCTAATGTGAATGTATATCGCTCAGGTTTGGTCTGTTCAGTTGTAGCACAGCATTGCGTTGAAGCAAGAAGCATGAAATAATCTGTAGGCAACAGAAGCAACTGTTACATTCCGGCGAGTAGACAGCAGATCTAATCCAAGCAAATCCAGAGGAAATGAAAGCATGCTTACATGAAATCTTTAACATTCTTCCGATTACTGACTTCTCATCGATAGTTCAATAGTCTGAGGAGTAGCCATTACTAAATGCTACAGGGATATGAATATCTTTGATCGCTGTTAATGATGGTCACATCTCTCATTCAGTTTGACCTTGTGTCACATCCACTTTATGTGGCAAAGAATGGAAATAGGTACATGAAAATCTGTTATTAATGACTGTAACGATATACCTTCGTCTTTTTGTTTTATTATTATTTACTGATAGTTATTCCATTTTTTTTCCATGTCAACATAAACGACCATCTCTCATTTGACAATATTGCTTATCTCTACTTACTTACATGGTCTACATCACGTTGAAACATTAGTTCTTATTAGATGAGCAAAGGTAAGCTATGTTGGTTTACATCAGTGGGTGACCATTTGAATCTGAACTGTTAGTTTGGAAATGACTCTTGGTGTTTTCGCTAGGAGCAAAGTGCCGTATCTATTCTGATATTAAAATGAATCTTTTCTGTTCTTTGTTAGTGAAGCAGAAATACTTCTAGACTGAGGCAATTTTAATTTTTGTTCTAATCAAGAGTGCTCTTTCTAGGGTAACTGGATTTTTTTCTCACATTAAAAACTGAACTTGTGCCTAACTTTGCCCTCGTGGGGAATGGGCAAGTAAAGAGGGACCCTAATGGATGCTGTAGCAGACTACAGAATTTGTCATGCTCAGTTCAAATCCACTTAGAACCATTGTGATCCATTAAACTCTTTAGCGGTGTGCTACTTGATTGCAGAATACTGCACAGTGGCATGGGCTCGATTTGCTCATGCTGTAAAGGTCGGCGTCGAGCTCAACAAGGCATACCATTACCAGCAACCTGAAATCGACCAACCTGCCATCTGTTTACAGGCTGTCTTGAATCGCTCTGCTGCAGGTCTGTTTAGAGGCGATAGCGAAGGCAGAACACAATAAGCAGAGCATCTACAATTGCCATTCCCAAATAACTAAGACATGTTGCAGTAACTACCATTCCACAAAGCCTTCACCATCACAGGCCTCGGCTAAACAACACCAGCATCCTTCCACTTGATGGAGTGGAAAATGTCTGTCGAAAACGACAACCACAATACCCTTCTGAAGAAGATCTCTAGGCAGGCTCTTAACTCCTCTGAACAGAGTGAGTAACACTCAACTGGGCTCAAGCAAAGGTTGCACAAGTGGGAGCAATATCCCAGCGGCACTGGCACCGGCATGTAGGCCATCGCACACAACCTCATGGACTGTCACCCGAATGAGACGTGCTCCAATGCGAACCTGAGTGATGCCTTGGACACTGTCTGATGATGGATCTTGAGATGGATCGAAACGCTATGATGATTAGTGTTCAGAAAGGTATACATAAGCAATCTACCCTCTCAAATATGCATAAAGTAGCAATTTATTTTCAATAAATCATTTACAATGAGTATAGTGCCTTAGCATCATGTAACCTAAAAAGAGTTGTTCTGCCACAAGTAAAGTGGTTGATCATAGTCCAGGGTGACTATATCGAAGCATAGGGGAGGGGTTACTCCACTTACTCTTGATCCTCACTTCATCATTTGGAGTGTTTATCAAGGTGGCATTTCTTTGAGTATTTGATATGATTCAACCAGAGATGGAACCTTGTCTCCGAGCTCATTAACCATTAAACACACAAATCAAATAAATTAATCTTGATTAAAGTTTATTTTGTGCATGTGGTCTACCTACTAACTTCTATTAATGGATCATACCTTGCAAGAATTTTCAGGAATTTGATTCGAATTTTTAGTGAGGAAAATTCTAAAATGTATAAAAGCTGCAATCTACAAATGAAATTCAGAAGAATGTTTATTGCAAAAAAAAAAAATTAAATTAAATAAAAATCAGAAGAGCATCTACTGCGCGCACATATCATTTGAACATCTGTGAAGATTATGAACAAGTGATCCTTAGTTTTTCTAAGTATTTTTTAGTCACCATGTTAATTAATTTAACCAGAGGTATTCCTGTTAGACTGCCCATTCAACAAGAAGTTTGCAGTTAGATTGTATGTATAAAGTGTTTTTTAGAGGTAGCTAACTTTAAATGAAAATAAATCACAGAAAAATACTTTTATCATGCAAATGTGTGGTTTATTTTGACAATTAACTTTTAGCATTTAAATACAAATAAATTTAAATACAATTTATGGCCCTCGCAGCTGGCGTGTATATAGCATAATCTAGAGGTCCAGTTTTCACAAACATTACGCATTAAATTAGGCTGTGTTTCAGCAATAATACATCGAATATTGCCTTCTAAGTGGTCTATTGTGTCTAGTTTATCAGTGGAGATATGAGACTTTACATATCCTCCCCCAAAAAATAATCTGATGGGGTGAAATTGCACCAGTGAAGTGTCCAGGTGACGCCTCCGTTTTGTGAAATTATCCGTTCATCAAATATTTCTCTCAGTAAATCGATTGTATCATTTGCAATTTGCAAAGGCTGCTTTCATGTCAGACTCTTCATGATGAATTGCCAAACCAAGCTGAACTCAAAATAATCGGTAGTTGCCAAATCTGCTACTAAAAAAGACCGGTTTGTCAATTTAAAGTTCGTTGCTTCTTAAAAAACGCATTGTATAATAAAGTTTGTTGGCATACTTAATCAGCACCAAGAGGAGATAATGGTGTCTAGGTGCTTAATGACACAAACTGACAACCTGAGTGTACCAAGTTTGAATCCAGTTCATTCCACTTTCATTTAGGATGTTGGCAAACTTCATGTGATCCCTCTCGTAAGTCTTGTAGATGTCTTCCTAGAAAGGATTCTAAAAGATATCGAGGGAAATGAATGGCAACAAAAATCATTTGAATTGTACAAAATGAAGGCAACAATCCACGCTAACAAATTCATGAATTGTTTACGTATTACACAGTGGCTTTGAATCACCGAAAAATGGTTAATTTTGTGATGTAACAAAAACCAACAAAGCAATTTTATCAAATGACTAGCTGGAGAGGGGGGGTTACACAGGCATCACCACATTATCAAGGCCAAGAGGCCACTCAAGGATAAGGGTTAAAGAGTGTACGGTAGAAATTGGACAATATAGTAATCATTAGTAATGAAAATTTGGTAAATTTGATAACTTATATGGAACAGCTCATCAAGAACTTATTTACGTTAGACTTGAACACAACCATATTGTAGTCAGCCGGAAAGCAGGAAAACGGAAGATAATTCCACAGGCGTGCAGGTCTAAGAAAGACGCTTTGTTCATGGAATCTACGTTTAGGTTTAGGCACAGATAAAGAGTGGGGGGAATTATTGATAGTGTTTTCAGCTAGACGTGTGTTTCTTGTGAAAGTTTGGCGAGGGGGAACCATAGACGGAAGCTCAGTCGAACACTTTCCATGAAAATAACGATACATCAGAGACAAACTCGCAACATCTCTTCTGTGAGATAGAGGTTGCGGGGAAGAGAAAAGGACATCTCCTACGAGGATACGAAGTCTATTTTGAACTCTATCAAGGCAGGACAAGTCCTTTCTAGGTTGCCCGGTTGTAAAATATAATTAAATATATTCATGCAGATTTCATATTTATTATTACATGGCCAGTCCTCTATTGAATATTATATTGTACTTAATATATAGTACTGATTTCAAAAGATTTAAAAAAAAAAAAATGACTTTAGAGCCATCAGCTAGAATCGAAACCAAAACATTAGCACTCCAGCGATGTTCCTTACAGTTTAAGTTATTTACAAATAGATAAGACAGATTTGAAATAAAACCACTTATTTGCGCATGTGCAAAAGAAATAGAAATATGTAGGTAAGTTGAAATTTTTTTTTTTACACAGGCATCACCACATTACCAAAGGCCATGGGGCCACTCGAGGATAAGGGTTAAAGAGTGTACAGTAGTAATTGGACAATATAACGTATATAGAACGACTCATCAAGAACTTGTTTACGTTAGACTTGAAGACAACCATATTGTAGTCAGCAGGAAAACGGAAGACAATTCCACAGGCGTGCAGTTCTAAGAAAGAAGCTTTGTTCATGGAATCTACGTTTAGGTTTAGGAACAGATACAGAGTGGGGGGAATTATTGATAGTGTTTTCAGCTAGACGTGTGTTTCTTATGAAAGTTTGGCGAGGGGGGGACCATAGACTGAAGCTCAGTCGAACACTAAATGCACATTTTTGCATTTCAACTTGCCAACATATTTCTGTACGCGTTATTCGTTTCCTGTTAATTTCAGTGCCATGTGACCATAATTTAAGAGTTTATCGGTTAAATATTTACACGCACACACATACATCTACTGTTTTATTTACATAGATAAAATAAATCACATGCCTCTTTCATTTAAATCTCTCCTACTTCTCACTCATTTTTTTTAATTTTTAATTTTTTTTTTTTTTTATAAATTCTATTGAATTCTACTAAATATACTTAAAAAAATTTTTTTTAAACAACCTGTAGTTTTGTTCTGGCTCATTCTATGTAGATATAAAATTTTGTTAGGAAAAAAAAAATCTTTTCCATGGGAGTGGTAATTTATCCCTAACCCACCACCCTCAACTTTATCACTCCCAAGGGAGTGATATCACTGCACCCATCCAATGTTTACAATGTGTAAGTAAGCACTTGGAAGAAACTCAACAAATTCACTGATGGTTTTAATTTGAAAAAAAAGGAAAGAGTTTTCTTTAATTTTTATTTTATGAGTTGTTAGAATTTGATCTGTAATTGTCAGCAGATTTTCTTTAATGTGGAAATTTAACCTAAACAGTTCACACCCAGAATTCCTTTAAATGTTTAATGGCTGATGCCAAAAGATTTAAATGTATTTTGCAATGGCTTAAATTTCGACAAAGTTATTTTTTCAGTTGTTTAATATGTTTTTGTAGACTATAATAACTATTTAACCAAAAATATGTCTCATTTCTATAGCTTTCGAAATAAATACTTCAGTCTCTAATAAAAGATGAAAGTTGTCTGTTTGTCAGTCTATCTACCTTTTCTCCATCTAAAGCAGACCTAGAAACCATATCAATTATAAATCATTGAAGTTTTAGAATTTTTTATAGTAAAATGTAGTGATGGGACGATTTCAATATTTTTCCCGATTCCGTACTAAAGTCCCGATACAATTACCGATTCTGTACTAAATTACTGATTCTGATACAATTACCGATTCCAATTCTTTATCTATCTCTAAATATTTAACTATATGGTTGTATTTTTCTCTGATTACCGTAAAAACACACATATTGAATGTGCAAATATTTTCCTAAACGTAAAAATATACTTGTGGGAAACGATCTATCGATTTTAGCTTACCCCATGGTTTAAAATCAATAAATATTTATTATTTTATCATTATTACTAGCAATGGAAGTTTTTACATTAAGCAAAATCAAATAAAAAAAGACAAAAGAATCGTTTTGGCATCGGAAAATCGGTACAAATTTTTCCGATTAATCATTCCAACACTACTAAAATGATGTAAACAAAAGAATTAACTAAAAATGTTGATTTAAAATTTTTTTGTAATTAAAAGTATGTATTTAAAAATATTTAACTTTATGCAGCGTTTTTTAAATTTTTTTTATTTAACTATAAGTATAGATTTAAAAATATTAATTTAATATTATAAAAGATAAAATTAGCTTTTAAAAATATTAATTTAATATTATAAAAGATAAAATTAGCTTTTAAAAATATTAATTTAATATTATAAAAGATAAAATTAGCCTTTAAAAATATTAATTTAATATTATAAAAGATAAAATTAGCCTTTAAAAATATTAATTTAATATTATAAAAGATGAAATTAGTTTTAAAAATATTTAATATTATAAAAGATAAAATCAGCTTTTAAAATATTAATTTGATATTATAAAAGATAAAATTAGCTTATAAAAATAGTAATTTAATATTATAAAAGATAAAATTAGCTTATAAAAATATTAATTTAATATTATAAAAGATAAAATTAGCTTATAAAAATATTAATTTAATATTATAAAAGATAAAATTAGCTTTTAAAAATATTAATTTAATATTATAAAAGATAAAATTAGCTTTTAAAAATATTAATTTAATATTAGAAAAGATAAAATTAGCTTTTAAAAATATTAATTTAATATTATAAAAGATAAAATTAGCTTTTAAAAATATTAATTTAATATTAGAAAAGATAAAATTAGCTTATAAAAATATTAATTTAATATTAGAAAAGATAAAATTAGCTTATAAAAATATTAATTTAATATTAGAAAAGATAAAATTAGCTTATAAAAATATTAATTTAATATTAGAAAAGATAAAATTAGCTTTTAAAAATATTAATTTGATATTAGAAAAGATAAAATTAGCTTTTAAAAATATTAATTTAATATTAGAAAAGATAAAATTAGCTTTTAAAAATATTAATTTAATATTAGAAAAGATAAAATTAGCTTATAAAAATATTAATTTAATATTAGAAAAGATAAAATTAGCTTATAAAAATATTAATTTAATATTAGAAAAGATAAAATTAGCTTATAAAAATATTAATTTAATATTAGAAAAGATAAAATTAGCTTATAAAAATATTAATTTAATATTATAAAAGATAAAATTAGCTTTTAAAAATATTAATTTAATATTAGAAAAGATAAAATTAGCTTTTAAAAATATTAATTTAATATTAGAAAAGATAAAATTAGCTTTTAAAAATATTAATTTAATATTAGAAAAGATAAAATTAGCTTTTAAAAATATTAATTTAATATTAGAAAAGATAAAATTAGATATTAAAAATATTAATTTAATATTAGAAAAGATAAAATTAGATATTAAAAGAATGGATAAATCGCCTATCGGTCGATTTATCCATTCTTTTAATATCTAACACATACTAATATTCTCGCATGTACACTGAGACTTGCTTAACAAGAAAAAAAAAGAAGCAAAACATTCAGATGAATATGTGTCATGCCGTAGTATTGATTGATTTTTTAATCTAAACACCGGATCCTAACTTTACGACTAATCAAGAGTAAGAGGGATAAATATCCAAGAAATAAATAAAATAATTAAGAATGACTTACAACTTTAAAATAGACTTTTCACCACTACAATTGCCCACTATAGGTGAGCGATGGATTTGTAAAGTGATTTCTACATTTGGAAAAATTGACTCCAAACTATATTTTTTTATTTTGTTTGTTCTTTTAACAGAGAATAGAGTTGCAATTCTAATGTATCTCTTGTTACGTAAGAAATACAATGTCAAGGAATCGAATATTGACCAAGGCATTTAAAATGAAAATCTCCTTTTCATCCTGACTGCGCGATGCTTGAGATCTATCGGTATACTAAATTCGAAAAGTAGAAAGTGGACCTTGGGTTTATTTTCGGCAGCCTCATAACTCTTGCTTTTGTCCTTTAGCTCTCGCATTCCATGAGCAATCTTTCTGACAAAATGAAAAGAATTGCTGTTTTCTGGGTCAGAATCTATCTATTTCACAATGGCCATTGGCTAGTTTTTGATCTTGAAGTATGTTTTATTTTCTTATAACAAGTGGCTTCATGCCTTGTCTGGAGCCATTTCCATAAAAAACAAATACTACTGATTTACCTACAAATCTTTATTGCGATAATTTATATCGTTCAAGGATATGTCCTTGACAATCAGTCTAATAGATGGTATGCTGCCTTGGCATCAGCTGGCCCTGCTTCTTTTTTGTGTGTGTGGGGGGGTATCATCATGTGCAGTCCTGTGAGATGCATCCTCCAAGGCATTACCTTCTCTCTTTGAGAAGAGGTTGGTTTATTACTGATCACCTGAGGCACCCCTACCATGGACTGCCAATGAGCCTGTTCATGGCTTTAGGTGTGCTGGCTTTTCTTTCCTCACCTTTGGAGCTTTTGCTTAGTTATCTTCCATGTTTATAGTTTATTTTTTGAGAGTTATCCAATAATTAGTTTTTGTGTATTAGTGAGATCATTTGTTGCTCTCTCTGTTGCTCATAAATTTGAAATTTCTTTGCTGTGTCGTGCTAAAATCTGAAATTTCTTTGCTCTGTCGCGCTAAAATCTGAAATTTCTTTGCTCTGTCGCGCTAAAATCTGAAATTTCTTTGCTCTGTCGCGCTAAAATCTGAAATTTCTTTGCTCTGTCGCGCTAAAATCTGAAATTTCTTTGCTCTGTCGTGCTAAAATCTGAAATTTCTTTGCTGTGTCGCGATAAAATCTGAAATTTCTTTGCTCTGTTATGCTAAAGTTTGAAATTTCTTTGCTCTGTCATGCTAAAATCTGAAATAATATTTTCATTGTTAAACATTTAGATTAAATGGACACTAAATAAAGATGATTCCGTTCTTTGTTGTGGACTTGAATTTTACTATTCGACAAAATTTTAATGTAAAAATGTCCATCTTGTTATTTGTCTGTTTTAATTTTCCCATTTTGAGCAGAAATAAATTATCTTCCGGCCATCATTAAGCAGAAAGTGAAAATCCGATAATATAAAAATTAAAACAAAAAAACAAAAAACGGAAAAAAATCAAAGAAAATAGAAACTGTCTAGAATAATGTCAGCCTTTATGATTACCGCCTAATTAAATTCTTATCTATTTTATAAGGTCAAAGTTCACTTCCTTATACAGAAATTCCGTCTATCCTTTCTGCTTTTAATAAAAAAATTGTTTGAATTTTTAATCTTTTCTCTTTTCATCGAATTTAACTTTTTTTTTTTTAATTTCAAATTAATTTAATTATCGTTTAGATAATTATTTTTCTTCTCTTTTTAAGCTTGAAAGCTAAAATTAACTTCATAATTACTGAATTATCGTGTATCATGAATTTTATGCAAAACATGCGCTACCTGGTTGAATTTTGACAATGATCACAAAATGGCCGAAAGGTTTCTTTAAACGTGTACAGCCAATTCAAAAACATACTCCTAAAGAGATATCATTTTTATTTACCATTGGGTAATGCTATCGTATGAGTGTATATCCTCCATCAAAAATGACGGGAAAATTATGCTTTGCTAGTGTTCACACTAATATTCATATAAAGTAACATCTGAATCTGGAGTTAAGAAAGAAAACGTCTCAATCTGGAAGATTTTGAATAAAGGAAAGAAAATATGTATAGATTGGGATGTAAAGCAAAACAAAAAACGTCTCATTATGGAAATAGTGTAGATAGTGTTGTCTGACTTATTTGCTTTCTTGATTCCCCTAAATATTTGAAATGGATTCGTCTCACCTTTCTGAATTTATTAGATGAGGATTGATTATTCGTATTATTTCGATTCTTCCGACTATTGTTATCATCTTGAGTGCCATTTTTCACAATGTTTCGGGTGATGTAACCTCCGACCTTCTTCAGGTGTATCTTGTCGAACTCGGAAATATCCGCAAAGATCCATGGCGCAGTGGTTAGAATACTTGGAAAATCAATTATAAAAAGTGGTATTCTCCTGAAGGTTGAAGGTTCAATCCTCAGTGTGGGCGACCAAAAGATACAATTGCGAATTACTTAGGACTTTTATCCAGTCATGGTTGACAGGACAAGAGCATGCTACCCCCGTGAAGTAAATAAAGGGGTTCGTTCGAAATTCCGTCCAGATTCTTGAGTTTGACCCCTGAAAAAGATTGGAGGTTACAACAGCTGAAACGTTGTGAAAATGTCACCTCACTGACCGTGTTTTACTTTTGTATATTGTCACACTCTTACACATGTTCAATATTTCTATTAACCTTGGTCTTATCAGATCAGGCCGTTTGAAGATACTGGTTTCCTGACCAAAAATGCACCAAATGTTGATGTTATTGTCTTTTTTTATTGCCTTTGTAAAAATCATGTTCTACAAAGTCAAAAACAAAACATTTTTTTTTTCTACAAAATCACCAAACCAAACCAAACACCATGAATAAATACTTGAAAATATAAAGTACTTGTAGAATAAAAACTTATACCAAAAATGACTGGATTCGGTATTTAACTACCCAAAAAGGGTTGATATACTGTAAACCAAACCAACCAGACCTTTTTCTTGGTTGACAGTGGTAATGCTCTGATAGTTAGTAATGACAGGAGTTCCCTGAAATTGCTGTTCTGCTATTAAAAATGACTTCTCTTCACTCAACACAAATGCCTGCATTTCATAAATAGCTATTTTATTTACCAATTTGTGCTTGTCTAACACCCAACCGGCCTCCTTTGCCCGTACACTCAGCATTTCCCAAATTTCAGATCTAACAGTGATTTATTTTTTAATTATTCATTCATTGTCCAATTAACAAACCTGAGTGATTAATTTGATTGGACAATGCAATGATTATGTGATTAATGGCACTTTTTAATTAAGAGAGCTCTTTGAAATTCTTTGATGGGAAGAGGGAGGCAGAATATACCACTTACGTCATCTTGGCATGCACACACACGTACACACACCTGTAAAAAAAGTTTTACTTTGATACAGGCACAAACCTGTGCCTTCGGGACAAGATCAAAGTGTAGTATCTGTTCCGGCAGATGCTGCAAGCTATGACTAGCAAAGACCAGATGTGGGGGCAACCCCACATGCCTGACCATTAACCAGCTCCCATTTCCCACCTCTCGGGAGCTGGTCCCCTTTTTCCCTTCCCCCTCCCTTCACTCCTCACATTAAAAATTGGCCTTGTGCCTAATTTGCTCGGTGGGGGAGCAAATAAATACCATCTGTTCTTCAGATGCTGCACTTCAATTTCTGGTTCTCTCTCAGTGGAGGAGAAATCCTTCACGACTGAGACAATTTTTATTTTTGTTCCTTTTCTCCACATTAAAAAACGACCCTTGTGTCTAACTTTGTCCCATGGGTGGGGAAGCATTGTAAATAGGAACCCGTGGTGCAACAGATAAAGTTGTAAGAACAATCTACTGAAAGTTTAGGATTCAATCATCTATATAGGTGACCCTAACCAGCTCCCCATAAAAAGGGGATTATCCAAATTGAATAGCAATTGTCTGATATAAGGAGTTTGACCCCACATTGATCAAAGCTGATTGCTACTGGACGTTCCTCTCGGTGCAATTGCCGGGAACAATTCTTAGCTTTGAATTAGTTTCGGTTTTATACAAAAAAGCTGAACAAACACAAGACGGGCTGTAATAGCAATAATTTTGTAAAAATCGATGTAAATAAATCTAGACGCGACCCGCGTTCCCAAATTTTCGATATTATTATCTAGGGGGTATATAAACACTTCTAAGCGATAGTAACCCCCCCCCCCGGACCGTCGGCGAAAAAAGCCTTTTTGAGACATACGAAAATGTGCACGCTGCATTTGCCTTTTATATATATAGATGATCACGTGTAAGTAACACAGACTCTCACCGTCTCTGTGCAAATGAGACTATATAAGATGCATAAAAGAAACCGTGGGAAGAAGGCATGTTACGTAGATGGACACTTGTGACAGACTGTTTAAGGAGATTAGAAAAACTATGGGCAGAAAACAGCAAAAATTTATTGAAACTGACTTTCAAACAAGAAGATTCTTGAGTTTAACATAAAAATTCAAAACTTTAACAAGGTCACATCAGCTTTGCGAGAAAAATGCCCAAGATGAGAACAGGAGTCCGAATGTTCATCTTATCAATCGTCATCTCAAAATTTCGAAGCATATATGCATGTGTGTTTGTGTGCATGTAATTTAGCAAGTTTTGTCCATTCCAGTTTTTCTTTTTAAATTCATTTTTGTCATTATACCTAACTTTGTTCTGCGGCCAATGGGGAAGCCAAAGGCGCATTTTATCAAACTAGCTAGCTTTGTCTGTTCACTCCCACGTTGAGGATTTCACCCGAGTTTCTTAGCTCATTTGCAAACACTAACCATTATGCCAAATGGGTCAGCCAAATTATATTAACAATATTAAATGTAGCTTATGGCTTGTCTTAATACTTTACTGCAATTTCATGGTTTGTTCAGTTATAAGAAGTTCAGCAATAAACTACCGAATGTTTTATACATTTGAATAGAAATAAAAAACTTGAATTTATATTCAAATGTATAAAAAGGCTGTGAGGTTTATTAATCCACTTCTGGTGATTAGATAAACCATGAAACTGCAGTAAATTGTTGCAACAGAGCCGCTAACACTGGGTTAGCAACAGCAGCAGCAGTCATATGCAAATGATCAAGCCAGCATGCGATGTGACGTCACAACAGAGATAAAAAGGACATGCATTCGAAGAAGCAGTGTTCAGACGAGTGATACTCAAAGTGTTTAGAGAAGTACGTATTCGAGACACACTAGAGTGGAAAAGGACATGTTCAAGACATAGAATTTGAGACATGAGGGTGGTGTCACAGCCGAGATGGAAGAAAAAGGAGAAATGGATTGTTTAAATATTTAAAAAAAAGAAAATGCATTGTTGGAAATACCAGATATAAAGGCTTTTGTTATAAAAAAGAAAGTGAGTTGAGGTTTTTTTCCTCCTTTCTTCTGTTCCTTGTGACAGTCTACAGCATGTTAGGTCCGTTAAAAGGTAACAACACCATTTAAAAATAATAACGATTATGTTACAGCGTTAAGATCAGCCACATTTTTTTTAAATTTATGAGTGTACGCACTCCTTTAAAAACAATGAAAAAAAATATTTAACCAGTGTTTCACACTAATAATCACATTCATAAAAAATATCTTAGACTGAGGAACTCCCATATCGACAGTGTCCCTCTAGCTCCATTCCATTGCAATTAAATCTTTTTCGATTATCTGCTTCCAGTTCAGTTTTGGCATTCCTCTCCTCTTTCCATCAGCTGTCTATTGGAGCACTTGGTTTGCAATTCTCTCTGAGGTCAATCTTACGGTATGTCTGAGCCAGCCTAGACATCATTTGCAGATTATTGACAATACTACCTGTTAGTTGGTGCAGTCTCTCAGTTCTTTGGTTGGTAGTTTGATCATTCCATTTGACGCCTAGAATTTTTCTAACGCACTTGAAATTAAACGCATCTAGCTTACTGCTTTGGTTGATTTTGAGATGTCAGTTTTCACATCCATGTAACTATCTGGTCAAGATGTTGCTGTTATAAAATCTTAATTTAGGTCTGAGTGGGAATTATAAAAACCAAGGAAATAAATGTATGAATCTGTAAAAAGCAGTAAGAAAAAGATACAAGATTTTTAATTAAATCAATTTGCATACACAAATCCCCTAAATATTTGAAATCACTGGTATGGCAGTCTTTTATTGCTAACTTACCATTGACAGGAAGGATATATATAACTACTTCCTTTTTTATGTATGTATATATGTGTGCATACATAGGTATATTCATATATATATATATATATATATATATATATAAAAAAAAAAAAAAAGAGGGAAAAGATCTACCTTAAACCACTAACCTAGTTCTAAAACAGATCCTTTGTTCGATAAAATGCATGCCCATTGGCTGATAGGAGGGGGCGCGGTGGATACTAGAAAGCTGATTGGCTAACTAGAAATCCTCAACATATATAAAAACAAGAAGCAACCACAAAATTCGCGCATAAGCCTGACGCAGAATATTCAGTGTAGCTTAATCGCCATATATATTTTATAAATTACTAATATATATATATATATATATATATATATATATATATATATATATATACATACATTCAAGCTTGAGATATTCAGAAGTTGGAACTAATGAACTCAATGAGGTTGTTAGATAGTACTCAATAACAAGCGCAAAATCTTTTTTTTCTTTTTTTTTCTATGGTGTCGAATGGTTCAGGGTTGCCTGACGAAGTCTCATTTACTGAAACAGATGTCTGTTTGTTGCAACCAAATATAACTGTTTATCGTTGAATAAATAATAAAAATGTATGCTAGCTATAACTACCCCGTATTGCCAAGTAAAAAACATATTGCTGAGCGGAGGATTTAGTCACATATTATTTAAGATAACCAAATATCATAAGTTGTTATGATTTTCCTGAAAGCTGATCATATTTTGGATTTTTGGAAGCATAAAATATTGCAATTTTCATTTATGAAATTCAAACAGGGAAATAAAATCCCATAGTTCAGGGGGAAATAACTTGTAAGTTAAGTGAAAATTTACTTCTGTTTTTAAATGCAACATAAGTTCCATGAAAAATTTAGAGGCAATTATTAAAACAGATTTTCTTTAATGTAATATGCAAATGAGATAACCTCTTGAATGTTGATACTTTTGAATTAATAGTATATATAGAAGTTATGCAGAAATAAAAGTATATAGAAGTTCGTTTTCAGTATTAAAATCTATTTGTGAAACAGTGTATCTTTTGTATATATCAACCAAATTGTGAACAAGCAAATGGAGATCTGACTTTATATAAAAAATCAATTCAGGTAACTTGACTATGTAGTAGTGCTGACATCTATTCATTGTAGCCGCCTTCAGCCTCAATCACTGCTTCAATGTGGGTCTGGAACTGGGAGCATGCCTTTTCCACAAGTGCTAGCGGGAGCTCAATGAATACTCAGCAGATAACAGGGATCAGGCTGGCTTTGGTGTTGTGGGAGGTTAAGTTGGTGATGTTCTCAACGTATGATCAAACGAAGTAGTCCAGCGGGTTCAGGTTAGGGAAGGAGGTGGGGTGGCCAATGAGAGAAGGATACAAAGTCGTAGCACTCCTCCTGAAGCTAAGATTGGGTCTCTTTGGACTTGTGGGTTGGCGCCAGGTTCTGCTTCCACACGCAGGGTCTGCCAGTGGCCACTTGATTGCTCCAGGGGATTACCACACTCTTTAGCACATCCAGGTACACTTTGGTGTTGACTTTCAAGCCGATTTTGAAAATGTGAGGTGGCATGATGTGGCCCTTACTTGAAACCACACTAAAGGCAATAACCGTGGTTGGAAACTTTGTTGAGTTCTACCCTCAAGTGTTGAACCATCCAGATTTGCATTTTGAAGATGCTAACAATGGTCAAGTTGTCACAGAGAATGAGCTGTACAGCAACACATCTCCAATCTTGCTCGTTGAACATTGTGCCATTTTCAGATATGATAGAAGGTTCCTATCACTCTGGGGATATGTACACAACTGGCCAACTAGCAGATGGTCTGCAACCAAAAAAAAAAAAAGACGGTTTTCATCAAATGAAAATGGAATCATGTCATCTTTTCTAAGGCAACAATGTTATAATTCTACCCTGTATATATGGCAATTAAGCTATGCTGAATTTTCCACGTTTCATCCTCATGAGGATCTGTCAAGCTATTTCAGAGACTCGATGTTGCTTCAACATCAGTTCTATGTTTAGTCTTAATTGCCATATATATTTTGAAAACTTACTATCTAGCCCTATTTATGCATCGAGCACTGTCAAAGTAAATACTGAAAATAGACACAAAATTTTATGTAAATGCATATAAATAATAATAAGAATAATAATGTTATTTATACATTGTGTGTGTGTGTGTGTATATATATATATATATATATATATATATATAGTAAAGTATGAAAATATATTATTGGCTCTACTCAATTATTGAGCACTGTTGAAGTAAATACTGAACTCTATACAATATCACCTTTATAATATATTAGCATTAGGATTCATGCCCGAGTGGGCGTGAAGTTTGGTTTGGACACAGCTGCCATACTAAGGATATTGAGCAATCCCCACCAAAGAATGGAATTGCCCCAAAAAAGAAGTAGGTGACAACCTCCTCACTTTTTCTTGTGTGTATTGGAACCCCTACTAAAAAAAAAAAAAATGAATCAAAACAACTTTTCTTTCAGTCAAAATAGCAGCAAGTGCCCATGCGGCTGAAAAAAACAATTAGCCACCATTGGCAAGCTCGAACCTGAAATGCGAAAAAAGACGCTTTATGGCATCATGACGCTGCAAAATAACGTTTTTAAACATACTTTCAGTTTGCTACGTGTGCGTGACTTGCGAAAATCACATCGTGAAAAGTGACCCCCCCCCTTGCAAGAAATGGTCCGGTTGACCACCACAGAATTAATCTTTTTTTCTAATTTTTACATGTGTCCGAGGGATCACTCTTTAAGATGATACCAGTTTTGACCCAGTCCGATGCAGCTGACAAAAGTTTTTAGTGAACATATGAACACACAAACACAGAAACAGATGTTTGAGATTTATGATAGATTTTTTAAAATATAATTATTTATGAACATGTTTTTGGTTGTTATACAACTCATCAGAGTGGCTAGATCTAACAATCTGGTGCCTGAAGGTCTACCACTCAGCCAATCATCGCTAGTACTAAATGTATTGACTTTTTTTTTTTTTATAGGTGTCATTTATTTATTTTGCCTGCGATACGTTTCAATGGAAAGCACTCTACCTAAATACTAATTGCGAATAATTTTCCTTACCAAATGTGATGGCCCCCAGATGGGGTTCGATATATATGATATTTAATATAAATTTAAAATATATCGTATTCTTTTATTGAGCAGTCTTCATAACCTTGTTAAATTCATTAGTTATCACTCTTGCATAGCTTTAGCCTGATATATATATAAACTGAAACATGTTTTATCGTTAATATGTCTATACATGAAATAGTCAAAAATAAATTTACATTGCTCTTTCTTGTAGAGTGGAGGATTGTTATAGAGCTCTATTTGAAAGAATATTGAGCTCTTTGTGTATGTAAGATCTGTTGTCTTGATTCAGCATGGTTCAGATTTTGAGAAAATAATTTCCATGTTTCTAAACTTCTGAAGAGAGGCTTGATAATTCGTATCAGAGCCTTCGGACTACTCATCTGAAGTGTTATTTTCGATCGATGTAACCTCCGACCTTCTTCAGGTGTATCTTGTCAAACTCAGGAATCTGCATGGAATTTCAAATGGAATGTTTTATTATTTAATCCATGGGAGTAGCATACTATCGTTCTGTCAGCCATGACTGGGTAGAAGTCCTACATGATTCGCAACTGGATTCTGAGTATTGCCCGCACTTACAATTGAATTTTACCAAGTACTTTATCCATTTCATCACGGATTCTTGTGGACAATTCTCGTATAAATTTTAGGAGCCTTAAATCGTGTGGAGTAAATAAAGAGTTGTTCGAAATTCAGTTTTTGTTTTTTTTTTAACTGATTAAATAATTGAAGTTAGTAGTTTCTTATAAAATAAAATAAAATTTCCTTGACTGACTTTTGTGACTTTCCAAAGACCAGCAGGTTTTTATTTGGAAACGGTAAAATTATTTTTTTTTATTTTATCTTTTTTTAATTAGAAAGTTTTTTAAAAATTTTTATTTTTTAAAGCTAAGTTGATTGCATTTAGAGAGAGAGAGAGAGAGAGAGAGAGAGAGAGAGAGAGAGAGAGAGAGAGAGAGAGAGAGAGAGAGTAGACTTAGTTTGACAGAAAGATTCATCTTATTATAAATTTTCCTAATGTCTGTCTGTCTGTCTGTCTGTGGGTGCGTGTGTGAGTGACGCGGTTTATCTTGGCCTACAGGCAATCCACTAGGTGTGTCAGAAACTTTGTGAAAAATATTGAATAATTCGACCCCCTGTCTTTCCAAGCTTATAACTACTCGAAAAATGTAATTCAAACCCTAATTTCAATTAAAGGAGCAAGGACCAAGGTTTCATTAAAAAAAAAAAAAAAAAAATCAACGTGATTTAAAAAAAAAAAAAAAAGGTTTTAAACTTCGTACTTTACAGGTAAATTCCTAAAAAAACACTTTTTTTTGTTTTAAATTTGAATATATTATTTATTGATCTTTTATCTTCGATTTGTAATATATAAAACTTTGGTGAGTAAATTAATTATTTACTTTTTAATAGACATTTCAAAATGAGGGTGGGGCGTGAATTAAAAAAAAACGTTTGTCTAAAATATTATAGTCGGTTTATTGGAAAGAGCATAAAATTTCACATTGACCCTGAAAATATCGTAAAAATAGAATCAATAGAAAAATTTTGATAGATTTTTAAAGTTTAAAAATTGAAAAATACTGAACTCGTAAAATTCAATTAATTTCATTACTGTTTTTTAAAAAATAAAAAATAATAATATTTCTATTACGTTTTATACAACTTTAATGGTTTATTTTGGAAGTATAATCCATAAAGAAAATAAACAACCCACTTTTAAAAGAGAAATTACGAGTTTTTTTATATTTTATTCGCAGTTTCGAGTTAGGAGTGTCAAAAATTCCTACAAAAATTCTGATACATCTAGCAATCCACCCAGGCAAGTAAGGTATCGAAATGAAGCTTATGACCCAGCAGATGTTTTAGTGATATTTATATCCATGTTTGGTGTTTGGAAATGCAAAAAAAAAATTTTTTAAAAATAATAAAATAACGATTTACTAATCAACATTTTATTTACTGGATATTTTTCCGGTATTCACCGGAAGTTATTATCTCCCTTAGTAAGTTCGATTTACTGTCTGTCTGTGTGTGCGACGCGGTTTATCTCAGTCTACTGGCAACCCACCCAGGCAAGTAAGGTACCGAAATGAAGCTTATGACCCAGCGGATGTTTTAGTGGTATCCATGTTTGGTGTATGGAAATGCAAAAATAAAAAAATAAAAAAAAATAAAATAATAAATAAAATTTTAAAAAAATAACGATTTACTAAACAACGTTTTATTTACTGGATATTTTTCTGGCACAAGGACTCAAGTTTGCCCAGCTGGGCAAACTTGGGTTCTTGTAAATCCAAAAAGATACATCAGCCGAAACGTTGTGAGAATAAAACTCAAGATGAGAACAGTAGTCCAATAATTCAAATGATACGAAATGAGTTTTATGTTATATGTATTTTTCAGTTAGAGAATTTCTTGGAATAATACTCCCAAGCTTTTTAACATACCTCCCCCTTCCCTTTAGTACTTTATCTCCCCTTACCCATCACTTCCGTGAACCCACTCAATCAGTTTCCTCTTTCTGAAGATTTTAACCATGATTCTTGTGTTTTTTTGGTCATGTTTAGTAGTGAAGTTTGATTCAAACCCTCCACCCCCATGTTTCCTTCTCCTCTTTCCTCATCCGCCATGCTGATGTCCTAGTTTTTTTTGTTTTTTTCCCCCTTTCCTGACCTCATAGAACCATCAAAGCTCAGTAGCCACTGGTTTCCGGCATTTAATGAGGTAAAAAAAAAAAAAAAAAAAAAAAATGGCTTCAGTTGACAAATGACTTGTAGTCTGTATAAATGCCCGGCTTCCATTTTCTACACCCGCTTGTCTTCTGAAATTATATATATAGCTGGTTTCTGTGACGCCCTAAAAAACTGTCGCTTTTTATTTAGAAACGTTAGATTGTTATTTTTCACTTGAAATAATTTCTTTTTATTTTCTTCATTAAGTAAGTCTTTTAGAGTCGAAGTAAATGTAGGGTTTCCTGTTTTGTTGAAATTTTTTCTAGGTTCAAAACAGAAGAATTCCTAACCTAAAGGGAAACAACTTCAAACAGAAAGAAACTACTAACTTCAATTATTTAATCAGATAAAAAAAAAAAAATGTTTGTCCCCCGATTGCAAGAGTAAAAATAGAGAAAAAGGTTTCAGGTATTCAATAAGATAAAAAGAAGAAATTAGATGGAATTGGTTACCAAACGAGTTGCAGAAATACCTAACTTCAATTCTTTATACCCATTTGTCTTATAAAATAAAATAAAATTTCCTTGACTGACTTTTGTGACTTTCCAAAGACCAGCGGGTTTTTATTTGGAAACAGTAAAATTATTTTTTTATTTTTTTTTTTTAATTAGAAAGTTTTTTTTATTTTATTTATTTTTTAAAGCTAAGTCGATTGCAATTAGAGAGAGAGAGAGAGAGAGAGTAGACGGGTTCTTGTGTTTTGGTATTTAAATAAATTTGTCATGTCTAAAGAAAAAGAAGAGTTCTCAACCCAAAGGGAGGAAACTTCAAAGCAAGATACTGTTACCTTAATTATTCAAACTGTTAGAATATCTTTATATAACTTCATTTAGAAAAAGAAGTAAAATTGAAATGAAGATGAAGGAGAAAGTATGTAAATGTTAAATAAATGAATTAGAATTTGATAGTAAATGAGTCAATCTGACGTAATCTTATATTTTAATAAGTTGGTTGAATTTTCGACTTCTGACCTAAAGCTTCCATCCTAAACTGTCAATATTTTATTCTGAATTGCCATTTTATTTTGTTTTTTTCTTACGTGACTTAAACAAGTGACGGCACTTCTGTCCATCCTGTCGGGTGATGAAATCAAGGAAGGAAATGTAACGTTACCCAACACGCCCTAGCCTTAATTCCAAAGTAGACTAAGATAGGAAAGAAGTTCAACTCCTTTTTTCCTGTTGTAACAATGACACTCATTTCCCCATTCTCCCGCCATGTGTGATTTCTTATTAAGACTGTACCCTCACCCACCTCACTAACCTGCTCTCCAACGTCATCCACGTCTCTAATGTGATCCTTTTTCTTTACTGGCGACATCATTTTGTGTGCATTTGCATACCCATGTCTGCGCTCTGTTACAGAAAGAGAAAAGATAAACTTTTGTCTATAGACGGTTTATTAATATACATATGGCATTAATTTGCATATCATTGATTTATGCTGTTATACAGAAAAGCAAATGTAATCCACTTTCATTTATATGCAAATAGAAATATTCTTACTCTGAATATTTTTCACAGGAATGACATCTATTTCTCTCCAGCAAATGTTAAGTACAGATGAAAGCCATTTTTACTATCGGTAGATAATTTTACTATCTATACAGAATAGCAATACTGATACTTTTGTTCAATAGTATCAAATAAGTTTTGTTTAATAGTATCAAATAACTTTTGTTTAATAGTATCAAATACGTGCTACAAAAAATTGTATTTTCATTCTGCCATGTAAAGAAAGAGATATCTGAGCACTTAAATTTCGGTGTTGGAAAAGGTCACGATGCATATAGTGATGGGGCGATTTCAATATTTTTCCCCGATTCTGTACTGAATTTCCGATTTTGAGTCTTTTTAAATCTCCAAATATTTAACTCTGAAGTTGTTATTTTTCCTGATTACCATAAAAGCGTATGTTAAATGTGTATATATTTTCTCAAACGTAAAAACAACACTTGTGGTGGGGGTGATCTATAGATTTTAGCTTTACTGGTAGCTTAAAAATCTATAAATATTTATTTTGCTATTACTACTAACTGTGGAAGATTTTGTTTAAAAAAAAAAAAAATCAAAAAAGAAAGATAATGAAAGGAATCGTTTTTAGCATTGGAAAATATGCACAAATTTTTCTGGTTTTCTAATCTATACTCCTATCTGATTTTTCCGATTCCGATTAATCGTCGTAATACTAGTTACATATCATTTGTACAACTCAAATAATGGAAAGGGGGCGGATAACTCCTAATTATACCTTGAAAAATATAATAGGAGTTAGCTATCTTACAAATTTTTTTTTTTTTTTTTTTTGTAAAAGTTTGAAATTATGTCCCCCAAAAAACTAAAAAATTAAAATGACTTTATTACATGCCCGGCCAATGCCGGGTAGGTCTTCACGTGAGATGAGAAAGAAAACAAGAGAGAAGAAAATACTCAATACTTACATTATAATTGAAATGAAATCGACAAAACTCTTATTCATATTATTTGGATTATTCGGACTACTGTTCTCATCTTGAGTGTTATTTGAACAACGTTTCAATTGATGTAACCTCTGGTCTTCTTCAGGTGTATCTGGTTGAACTTGGAGAAACCTTGTGCAAATAATGCTTTAAGTAGTCCGAATAATCCAACTAATATGAATTATCACTCTTCCTCTAGAAAGACATTCTTCTTATCTGGCTTTTCGACTAGTGTGACAAAATCGAGAGTTACTTCCCTTGAACTCTTAGCTAATTAAAACCAATATGGTTAATAAACAAATATAAAATCATAACATGTTTGTATTACTTTTTACCTGAGCAAGTATAAATCATAGCAGGCTAGGATCAAAGGTTATTATGAAGACCAGAGGTTCTCTCTTGGGTCAGAAGAGAGAGAAGAGAGAAGCAACTTTTAATTTTGTTTCTAATTGAGTTCCTCTCTTTGGATTTTTCTAGATTCTTCTCATATATTCAAAGTCAACCTTGTCTAATTATGCCCTCATGAGGAGACAAGTAAATGTTGAATATATGAATCATAATTGAGGAAGAAAGAGTATGTTGTGTTATTGAATTGCAGTATAGAGCAACAAAGAGGGTGGATGCTCACATTGTAATCAAGTGAGGGAGAGAGGGAGTTAGAAAAAAATGGTCAGTTCATAAGATGCGGTAATGATGAGGCGATAGAGATGAATGAGAATGGATGCTCAAATAATAATTTGCAAGTAAAAGAAAAAAAGCTGAAATGAATTGCAGTGGAGAGGGAATGTAACTTGACCAATGAATTTAAGAAAGATAGAAATATCAGGGATCTATGGACAAATTTATCTTTAGTTGACCTTTGACAACTAAATATTTTCGTTTTCTAGCCAAATAGAAAAGTTACTAGCCAAACCCACATGATTTTTAGAATATGACAACTTCGTTCTGTGACGAGTATATACACCATAAAGTTTTTTCTGTATATTTTTAAACAAGTGTAATTCTAAATATACAAAAAAATTTTATGTTGATACTCCCTCTGCCTGTTCTACAAGTATTTTAATGGTGAATGCTCTGACGAACTGCAGACACTTGTGCCCCCATGACGTAAACACCCTCGACAAACCCGACAGGCAGCTAAATCCCACTCCCACACAGAGATCCCTAGATGTAAAAGATCTTTCTACTAATAGTTTCTTCCCCAGAACCGCTATACTCTGGAATTCCATTCCCTAACTGTACTGACATGCAGAAGTTCAAGTGTAATGTGAACTGATATCTTGCTGCCCAAATCCCAACATAGTGCCCCAGTAGTTGCTGCCCTTGATAGTAGCTCCCTACACCAAAGTGGCAATGTGCCTTGTTTGGGGTGAAAATGTAATTTAAAAAAAAAAAAAAAATGTATAAAGATTCTGTTTTCTTCAGATGTTTTTTTTTTAAACATCCCTCGTTAAAAAAAAAAGAGTATATTGTTCTATTACACTTTTATTGTTTAAATAATTTGCCTTGTTTCATTTTATTAAAAAAAAAAAAAGTTGAAAATATATTTTTCACTCAGTAGTGAGCTTTGGAAGATTGTCAGTGAAAGAAATACAATCGCCAAAAGATAAGTGTTTCATTATTTCTAGTCGCCACTTTGAAAAATCACTTGCAAATGCGACTGTTTCACACGCAATGTAGAGCCCTGAATATATTGCAATGGAGAGAGAGAAAGGGCTGAGTTTGTGTGTGTGATGCTCAACTAATATATTCTAATCGAGAGGAGGAGGGAAGGAAAAGCAGTTTTATTCAACCAATAAATTACTATAGAGAGAAAATGCTCAGCTAATATAAAGTAAGAGCAGGAGGAGAGTCTATATGCAAATCAATATATTGCAATCAAGAGAGAGAGAAATGGAAGGGGGAGGGGGTTATGCTAAACTAATAAATTGCAATTTAGATAAGTGAATCAATAACCCAAGATTGATGAAACGTGATTTTATTTCATTGATATTAATTCGAACTTTGTTTCCGCAACTTTTGTGTTGAGCAAATGTCTCGTCCAGCGCTTTTGCAACAAAAGAAAATTGCTAACCGTGTACGATGGATTCAATCTGAAAAGTATGGATTCACATCGCTTCACTAGCAAAAATTGTGTTTTTTTTTTTTTTTCTTTTTTTTTTTTGTTGAATGGAATTATTCAAGCGGTTGCTACTGATTTTGGTTTTTATTGTACTTCTTCCCCCTCTTCTTTTTTTATTTTTTTACTTGGGAGGTCACCTCTTTTAGGGTAAGGGTTAAATGTTAGGTAAATAGTGAGACTTTATCAATTATGGTGGATATTGGTAAGGCTTCATTCCTTATTTTCCTTTTCTTTTTTTCTTTTCCTCTTTTTCTTTCTCTTCTCCCCTTCTTACCCCCCCCTTTTTCCTCTTCGCTTCCCTTTTTCCTGTTCGCTTCCCTTTTTCCTGTTCGCTTCCCTTTTTCCTCTTCTCTTCCCTACTTCCTCTTCTCTTCCCTACTTCCTCTTCTCTTTGTTTTTTCTTCTTTTTCCTCGTCCTTCCTTCTCCCCCTCCTCTTAATTCTCCTCGTTTTCCTCATCTTTATCCGCCCCATCTTTTTCCTCATGTCCATTTTTTTCTTCATCCTATTTCTTTTTGAGATAGTTTACATCATTCCAACCGCAACATCCGAAAGTTAGAATGAAAGAAACAAGTAGGAGAAAGTGAGGGTGCGAGAAAGAAGAGAGAGAGGGGGGGGACAGAGACAGAAAGAAAGAAATGAAAACCGAATGAAACGTTCAAGAAAGGCACAAGAAATGAAAAAAGGGGCAAACGAAAAAGAAACAAAATAAAACCAGGAATGCTAGACTATATAGGAAGAAAAAAAAAACAACAGCAACAACAAATGAACGAAAGAAAAGGGGGGGGGGACAAATAAGAAAATACGAGACAGAAAGAAGGAAAGGACAAAAAACAAAAGAAAAACAAAGCAGGATCCAAAACTTATGAAAGACAAGAAATGAATGAAAACAAAGAAAAAGGAAGGGAGTAAATAACTTATAAAAAAAAAAAAAAAAAAGAAATCAGGAGTATAAGAAGAAACAAAGAAAAAGACGAACGAATGAAACAAACAAAGCAACAAAACAAAAAAAATAGAAAGTAAAGAATAATATAAAGAAAATGATGAAAAGGCGAAGAAAATTGGCTGAATTAAAGGAGTGAAAGAAAATGACTGGATGAATAAACGAAAAAAACAAAACAACAAAACAAACGAATTAAAAAAAAAAAAAAAATGACCCCCCTCCCCCCCCCCCCACTTCTCGCCATAATCATTTCTCTTCCATTCTTTCATCCATTCCAATTTCTTGTGTGGAAAAGTGCCACTTCCATGGATCCTAACCACAAGCCTGAATTTAGGTGATTGAAGATAAAGAAATAGATAAAGACCCCCCCCTCTCCCCCTCCCTCATCTCGAGGCGAGTAGGGCTGCTGGGATTAGTGTTTGAGTGTGTGTGTGTGGGGAGGGGGGGATGGCACAGAGGCCAATTGGTTGCTTGTGTTTATCGATTTGATTTTTAATGTTACAAGCTGGAATAGGGGATGGGTAGACATCGCTGTAAACAAAATTTCTTGCATGGAATTTTAGCTTGTTGCCATTTTTCTCTTTCTGTTCAAATATGAGAGACGCACAAATGTAAACAATTGAGATAATTTGATTTTCTATCGTGTCTCATCAGGAGGCGGGTGAGGAGGAGGAGAAAGATGAGTCCTAAATTTAAACTATATATATATATATATATATATATATATATATATATATATATATATATATATATATATATATTATATTATATAAATACGCTATGGCAATGTTATGTACGTTATCACTAGGGCTATGACAACAGCATATTCTTTTCATTGTTTTGACTCTGGAGTATATATCCAACACAGTTAATCAACCGAGAACCACATCACCCTATATAAAAGCATATAAGATATCAACGGATACACACTCGAGAGTCAAAACAATGAAAAGAACATGCTGTTGCTGCTGTCCTAGCCCTAGTTATCACCCTGCATCCCTTTTCCAAAAGATGAGATTGCTTGATCGCCAAAGAAGCAACACAAAAGGAAAATAAAGGTAATTTTAAAAATTGAATGTGATATCACTGTTGTTTGACATGAAATTCGTAGCTTTCAGATCAAATTGTAGTATCTGTTCTGTTCAAAGATGATACAATTAATATCGTGGGGGTTAATGCCAGATGTCTATAGAATGGAGATACGTCACAAACTCCTACAATGGTTTTGGTTTTGGAGATAGACACCTTTGCCTAACCAGATATATTCTAAAACTACATTAACCAGAGTGGTAAGAGAAGTAGGTTTCAGATTCAACCAAGGTGATTTTTTTTTCCTTACTATGTCAAAATTTACGTTTAAAAAAAAGTGCTTTGTTAGTGTTCTTGAGGTGTGAATTCGCACCTAACGTCCATAGAATAGAAATATTTTTAAGCAACGCAGCACTGCAGCAGTATACAACAGATGCAAAATAAAACTGGAATTTTCACAGGTCCCGCTAATATAAATAACCAGCAGGGTGCCTGACCCTGTCCGGGATTAACCAATATTTCACACTTCCTTATTTTTGTTGTTATTGAAATTGGTGAAATCAACAATTTTTTTTCAATCAAAACGATTGATTGCCTGTTCTAGTTAGGGACCCATCGCGGTGTACTGGGAGGATGCTTCACATGCCCCCCCTGCAGTGATTTAGTCCACAATACATTGTAGTCTACATTACACTGTAAAAAACTTTCTGTTGGTTTTATGAAATTATTTTTATATATAACAGCTTGAATTAAAGTTTAAAATGCAAGTCAAGTGTTATGGTTCAGTTGTGCTGTAAACAGAAACATTCATTTCAAACGTGCCTTTGTCATATCAAAGAACCTACTATTGATTTTATATGCTGGGTGTTTCGGCTTGTGCGGTAATAAAACATCTCAAATGTCATGTAAGGCTGTATATGGTGTTGACATTGGTCAACAAAATCAAAGGTTCCTTTTTTTTCATCGGACTTTTTTCAATCATCAATACTTATGGAAGACATTCCGATACAAAACTAATCTAAGAACACTGCCAGAGTACATTTGTGTGAAACTTCATAGAAATCGGCCCAGCCGTTTCGGAGTTCTTCAGGAAACTCTTTCTCTCTCACACACACAAAGTTACTTTTATATAATATAGAGATTTTTTTTTTTTTATTTATATGTTTTGTGACATAACTTTTCCGGCATTTTGAATGTTATACTGTTTTCTTCTTTTTCATCATCATCATCAATTTAATGTTTCGTTTACTTGCTGGCATCTGTTGGATGACTTTTTGAAATTGTCTCCCTATCTCCAGAAAGGTTATTATTTATCCCTCTTTCTTTCAAGTCCATCTTTATCTTTTCTCCCTCCATTTTGTTTCTGAATTATTATTTGGATTCTTTGCACTACTGTTCTCGTCTTGAATGTCATTTTGATGATGTTTAGGTCAATGTAACTTCTAACCTTCTTCCGCTGTATCGTGTCGAACTCGGAAATGTTTTGCTGAATTCGTGAATCTGGATGGAATTTCTAACAGAACCCTTTATTTACTTCACGGGGGTAGCATGCTCTTGTTCTGTCAGCCATGATGTCATAGATGTCCTAAGTAATTTGCAATTGTATTTTTCAGTTGCCCACACTGAGAATTGAACCTTTGACCTTCAGGAGAATATCACTTTTATCATTAATTTTTTTCCAAGTACTCTTACCAATGCATCTTAGGTCCTTCTCTTCCATGTTTTCCTCACCCTTACCCTGTGAACTGAACCTGCTATGTCAACCGTTCTGCATCTACGAACACAAGAACTGCCATTTGTTCTTTCAACATGGTCATACGATTGAAGACTCCTGTTCTGCACACATCTCTCTTTACTATACAGATGTGCTCATCCTTTGAGGATTTAAATTACATATACTTCATATAATTCTCATATTATTTTTTCCATGCAACACATGTCCTCAACCTTAACTGGCCAGATTCTACTTTCATACATTACCACACTGTGTACAAATACCTTCCGGCAATTTCAAGCTAAACCCCTTATTTACTCTATTGGAGTAGACTGTGTTGTCGTGAAAATAAAAACTTTGACACAGGTAAGAAGTTAGTAGTTTATTTCTGAAAATAAATATTGGACACAAGTGAGAATCCGTTACTTTATTATAAAGATTAATGTATATTTGTGTTATAGGGTGGGAAGTAGAAATAAACAGTGCCAACTCTGGAGAAGTGTGGTTAGAGATTGGGCAACTCTTGCCAAAAAAAAAAAAAAAAATTAACGCGCAAATCACAGCACCATCAGTGATGTTCATGCTCTTCATCAGCAATGATGGATGAACAGCGAACAGTGTGCGTATATATTATGGGGTGGATAGGGATCCTTAGCTGTGGTAGTGTGGCAATACATCTAAGAGAAGGAAAATTCTGACCATCTCTGATGATAGTCCTCCATAACTGGATTGTTGCTGTCATCAGAGCTAACGGAACAGATAGGGCAACTTGTGAAGGCAGCTTATCCAAAAGAAGGTAAACCTTTGACTAATAACCTGAGTCTGGTATCAGTTAATTGTCTCATTCAATGTATCATTGGACCCTCTGTACCTCGCTCAAAAAGTGGATTGTATGCTGTAAATAAAATCATGCACTGGTGCCTTTCAGATTTTATATATATATATATATATATATATATATATATATATATATATATTCCAGTGTGTTCTGTCCTTGATATGCAAGCATAAGCTCTGAAAAATCTGAAATGTGGTCACACTTGAAACTGAGTAGACAACACCATTATATATATATATATATATATATATATATATATATATATATTTTTCATCCTATCATGCAAAAATTGACAAGTAAAACATGCACCTTTTTCTAGCCCTCGGGACAAAACAAGTGTTTAGAATAAGCAAGAAAGCAAATAGCAAGTCGGACAACCACATCAGGCTTACTTCGCCAGAAATCCTTCACTTTATAATAAAAAGATAACCGTGAGTGTTTTTTTGCCTGTAAGGATGGTATCATGATCAACGAACATATACTATGTCTAATCTAAGAAGGATTTAATGCCTGGGAGGAGGATCACATGACAATAGAACAGATACTACTCGCTCCTCCGACTAAAAAAAAAAAAAGTTTAGAGGTAATTTCTGGAAAGAAAAGTATTAATTACAACCACAAGACCCCGCCATCCCTCAAAAAAAGGAGGAGGTAATGCATGGAAGGAAGGTATCATGACTAATATATAATACACTGCAACTTGCTCTCCTGAATTGAGCATTGAAAGATAGTACATGAGTTTACAATTAATTTTGGCTTTAGACAGGCAAATACCGAATCTCCATAGAATAATAGTTTTTTTTTTTCCAATGTTTAGTTTCCAAACACGGCTGGAACATTATGCCTTTGTTGAAGGGAGATGTTAAAGTTATTAAGTCTTAATAAATGTATAGTCGATTTTTTGCAATTTCATCTGTGAGTGATACTAGTGTTGTAGTTGTAAATAAGTTCATAATAAGTAGGTCTGTGACAACAGAATATTATTTTCATTCTTTTGACTCAAAAGAATCTTACTCTTACTTGTCTTACTGTGATATATACTTACTGTGATATATACTTACATATAAGTATATATCCGACATAGTAGGACACAATCAACCGAGAACCACATCAGTCTTTATAAAAACATAAGATATTAATGGATATATATTCAAAAGTCAAATGAATAGAAAGAATATGCTGCTATCACAGCCCCAGTAATGAGTTATTGGGAGGTGGGAGGCTATTGTATAATAATGTACAACAATTCTTGCCTCCAAAATAAGAAGGAAAAAGAAACCTCCTAGACCAAATCTAGGTATCAAAATTCGTCTCCTTGTAAAGTTGTCAGACTAACTCCTACTCATTAAATTATGTACATTCTATTAAAAAAAAAAAAATAAAATAAATTCAACCATAGCCCTTAGTAGCATCAAACGTACATAGGGAAAAAGTTTTTTCTTTTGGAGAGGAAAAAAAAAAAAATAGAAAAGCAGATTACAAAATAAAAAAAAAAGAAAGAAAAAAGTATTGAGTCATGAAACATTCCGTTGCCAACAAGGGGAGGCAACTCAATCTTTTTCTTTCTTTCTTGGCTCTGCACTTTTTAAGATTTTAATATTTTTTAGGTTTATAGCTGATTCTGTTCTCCACTCTCATCCTTATCTTTGCTATAACAAAATCCTGTGCAGTTTCTGCACAAACCAACTCGCCTATCGCTACAAGACTTCTTTGGACTCTTCTTTCCTGATTCGCCCTCTTGGTCTTCCCTTGCCCTAAAAACAAAATTGATAACTGACTACAACTAGAAGCTAATGATGCTCCCTTAGCCAAACTCAAGCCCAATCTCCCTCTATACCCTATACCTCCACCCCTCTTTGTCTTCTTATATTTTCTTTTTTTTTTCTTTTTTTTTTGTTCTTGTTCCTACCCTTCGCACACTGGCAATATTAATCATTATCTCTGTTTTCAAAATATTGATTCACTGGCTTCACTTTCCAGTACAAAAACTAGACAATTGGTCGACCATTCTGGAGTAAAATGATCAATCCTTCAAAGTATTTGATTTTTATCTCAAACACAGAAAAAAATATATAACAACAAATTATTTATTATAACCATTGTTGTTGTTGTTGTCATCATCATAATTCAGTATTGTAATTTTTTTTTAAATATTTTAAAGGAATCTTCGAATCTTCTTAGAGTAGTCCCTCAGACAGGGACAGAAATAAGAAAGGAAATTAAAATGAGAGAGAGAGAGAGAGTGTTAGAGAGAGTAAGTGACAAAGGAAAAGAAACTAAAAAAAAGAGAGAGAGATGAAAGAAAGATTACATAGTGGTAACAGAGAGGAAAGAACAATGGATAGAGATTAGGGAAAGGGAGGAGATTCTAAGGACTTAAATCATAAATTCTTAATTTCTTTTAAAATATAGTTATCATTCCAAAATAAGAAAATTCGGGGCCAACTCTTTGATTGTATGTCCCAAAGACTCCAACATAAGTCCCATTATTGAGAAATGTTATGAGAAAGAGAGGCAGTTTGATTATGATTGTATGCCCCCCTCCCTCATATTTGTATGCCTGGGATCCTCTCTCTGCATTCCAATGTGTGTGTGTGTCTCTCTCTCTCTCTCTCTCTCTCTCTCTATATATATATATATATATATATATATATATATATAATTTTTTTTTTTTACAAAGGAGTCACCACTTATCAAGGCTTGGAGACCACTCGAGAATAAGGGTGAATGAGTGTACAGTGGTGAATGTGGCAATATTGTAGTAATCGTTCGTAGTGGAGATTGGTAAATTCGATTACTTCAGGGGACCGGCATATCAAGGACCTGCTTATGTTGGATTTGAAGATGACCATATTGTAGTCAGCTGGAAAGCAGGGAAACAGAAAAGAGTTCCACAGGCGTGCAGTTCTAAGAAAGAAGCATTGTTCATGGAAGCTACGTTTAGGCACAGATAAAGAGTGGGGGAAATTATTGATAGGGGTTTCAGATAGACGAGTGTTTTTTTTTTGTTTGTTTTTTTTTTTTTTTTTTGTGAAAGTTTGGCGAGGTGGAGGATCATAGATTGGAGCTCATATGATCACTTGACATGAAATTAACAATAAAGCAGAGACAGGCTTGAAACATCTCTTCTGTGGGTAAAAAGGCTACAGGGAAGAGAAAAGGGCATACCCCACTAGGCTACAAAGTCTATTTTGAACTCTGTCAAGGCAGGATAAGGTTTTTCTATCTATCTATCTATCTATCTCTCTATCTATCTATCTATCCACACACACACACACACACACACACACACACACAAATCTTTAAATTAAGTACAGTAGAAGAATAGGATTTTTTCCAGACAAAATTCCTCGAATCAATTGACGAATTGCTATAAGAACGTGAATACTAGACACACACACACACACACACACACACACACACACACACACACACACACATCTGAGGTTATTGTTAATAGACGTTAAATAACCAATGAAGTGTAACGAAGTTAATACAAGGGTGCTCAATACTGAAGTAGAGCAGGGTATACTTTGCTTTCATATAAGCTGTATCGCCTGAAGTGGTCTTTAGTTACTAGTAGTTAGCTGATCGAAACATGCTCATGACTGTTTAGCAACATATTACTGCTTATGTAAAATCAAATAAAGAATATATATGTATATATATATAATGGAAAATTTTAAGGTTAAAAAGAAAAAAAAGTAATTTCTTTTCTTCCTCTCCCTCCAACTCGTATGTATTCATTTTACATATGGATCTAAATGAAAGAAAAAAAAAATGATCCATCTATCCATACATCTCATCCTACTCTCTTCTCCCCCATCTTTATACTAAGCATGAACAATTTCTAAGTCTCTTCTATACACAGTCTTATCCCACCCCTCCCGATCTCCAGGCTACCACAGTTCCAATTGTGCTCCCAAATTCTTCCCCTTACTCTCACGACTCTGGGCCCCTCTCTTCTAACTTCACTCTGATTCTCTAATACACGACATTTCTCACACACACACACACACACACACACATATATATGTAACTAAGTTCCATTTGACTGCCAATCCAATCCCCCCCAATAAACCCTCCCCTTTCTTTCTCTTAATGTGACTTCCATTCATCCAATACCATTCAACAAATGGTATAATTCCTGTGGCATTTTACAATCTCTTAGTTATACATTCGGTTTTCATATTTGAGTGGGTTTTTTGTCTTTCTTTTTCTCTCTTTTTCCTCCTCTCTTTCTATACCACCCTTTCAGAAAAAAAAAAAAAAAAATGCTAATGGTGCTGCCGCCGGTATTTACCAAACTGATGCCTAATTACCGATAATTGAGGAGCCCTGTATCTGGTGTTTGCCAGTCGCCCTTTTCGCTAGATAAATTACTTACTAACTTATATAATTTTTATTTATTTATTTATTTTTTTTTTTTTCCTTCATCATTTTTCGTGGTCGGCCCGCCCGGCGGTGTCCTCTTCTTCCCTTTCCCTCCTTGATGGTCAGTACTGGTCTGATCCATACCAACAAGCAGCAGCAGTAACTTACCCATCTGTTAACTAGCCTATGACCATTACATTGTGGAGAGCCTCAAGCACTGCAAATACACATCACACTACAGGAAGTTGAGAGAGAAAGAGACTGAGACAGAGAGAGAGAGAGAGGGAGATTCGGACCGACCGACCGACAGAGAGACGGACTGACGGATATATTAAAAACAAAACAAAAACTAATCAGTAAGGCTCCATTCAACAGTTTCTCTGTTTCAGTCAGGGTCCCCGGGAACCTCAATGTGGGTTGGTCTCTGTTTGAACCCTCAGCAACAGGTATTATTCCGTTTGTCATTACTTGTCTATTTTCAGAATGTGTATGTGTGTCCGTCTAACTCTGTACATTTCTTTAGTACAATCACGTGTACGCATGCATGAAATGATTGTGTATATAATGAATATTCCAAAAATAATTTAGCTTGAAGAAGAGTCAGTCAGTCTCTCTCTCTCTCTATCTCTCTCGGGCTTAAATCGCACATGTCTAGTCAGAAATGCTTGTATAAATAAAACTTTCTACTAAATTATACCGTTCCATTTGCTGTTGAGCAGCATTATATTAACACAGTACCATTTCTGTGATTGTTTATCCAATTTCTATGAACAAAACTGTGCTTATATATTAGCCTGATGATTTCTTTTGAGAATGAATCGTGAACGTTTCTGTGTAACTTACCCTAACTATATTTGCATTTCACTACTAAGCTTTACTCGCGTATTAAACACTGTTAAAAAAAAATATATATATATACTCTTGAGTTTTATATGTCCACAGGGTATATTCTCAGTGAGTCCTGTGTTCCTATTTACAATGCCTCCCCACAGGACAGAGTTGGACATCAGGGTCGTTTTTTAACGTGGAGAAAAGGAACAAAAATAAAAATTGTCTCAGTCGTGAAGGATTTCTCCTCCACTGACAGAGAACAAGAAATTGAAGTGGAGACTGGAGCATCTGAAGAACAGATACTACACTGTGTTGTGCTAAAAAATAGAGCCGTATATTTATTTGTTAGAGAACTTTTTATTTGTACAAACATTTTCGGCTACACATTTGCAAACATGGTTCATTTCAGCTGGTTTATACTAAACCAATATAAATGTATACATCCCTTTCTCATTATGAGGGAGTTTTTAGAAAATTAAATTTCTGACATGCAATGATTAGTATATGCAATGCTTTCATAAACAAGGAGCTTACGGGTTCTTTAAACGTGTGTCTGGGTTAATATTTGTAATTAGTGTGTTTACTTGTATATCAACTCATTCCATAACTGTGTGCGTGTTTAAATTTGACAGGACTATTAATATTAGACCCAGAAGACACGAAAATTTGTAAGATGAGTTAAAGTTTTATATTAAGCTCTGTCACTTTTGATATTTTATGCAGTGATTGTAAATACTGCCAATCTCATTTTGATTTGAAAAGAAATTGAATCCTTCATTATTGCTTATATATGTATGTATATATAAACTAAATGAACTATGAATAATAGTTACAGCAATGTCATAATGCACTTTGATAAGGAGCGTTTGTGCGCGCGCACACACACGCACACGCACACTTTCTTCTTAATTATTTTTCCTGTTAGAAAATTACTAGACTTGAAACAATGTATAAACACAATAACATGAAATACTAAAGAATTTATTCCTCATCCTCACCCAGCATCTTTATTCGTTATTAATTTCATCATCTGTATTTTAGAATTCTGTTTTTTTTTGTTTTTTTTTTTAATTTTGAGTACTTTACTGAAAAAAAAAAAATGCATTATTCAATATTGTCCTGAATTTATATATATATATATATATATATATATATATATATATATATATATATATATATATACACATGCATACACTAGTGATGGGGCGATTCCAATATTTTTAATGATTCCGATACAATTACCGATTCTGTACCAAAATTCCCTATTCCGATAAAATCACCGATTCCGATTCTTTATAAATCTCTAAATATTTAACTATAAAAGTGTTCTTTAAAAACACATCTTAAATGTGCCTATATTTTCTCAAATGTAAAAACACACTTGCGAGGAGGTGATCTGGCAGTTTTAATCTTACTTGAAGTTTAAATCAATAAATATTTATTATTTTATTATTACTACGAGCAGTGGAAGATTTCTTTTTAAACCAAAACCAAATAAAAAAGATAATTTAAGGAATCGGTTTTGGCATCAGAAAATAGGCTCAAATTTTCCCGATTCCGTTACCAAAAAGTTCTGATTTTTCCGATTCTCGATTCCAATTAATTGTCCCAACACTAATATAGGGGTTTGTATTACTGTACGCATAGATTCAAAAAAGTTGTTAATAACAAACAAATATATAACAAATAAATGTTATCAAAGGCAAGATAAGTTACTTTTCTACCAAACTGGATATAAGTTTCGTGTTTTTATTCAATTTAACATGTTTATTCAGCTCGAAAAACATACAGTGTTTACCGATGTATTGGAAAATTCAAAATGGTGCCCGACTCTCTCTTTAACGCGGTAAGTTCGGGAAAAGGTGTTATAAATAATAAACCAGACAAAGTACTGTTAGAAATTCGCTCAATATATGTTACAGTGACATAACTTGACATATATTCGGTGGTTTTTTAATAGTATTTTGTCTAGTTTATTATTTATAACACCTTTTCCCAAACTTACCGTGTTAAAGAGAGAGTCAGACGCCATCTTGAATTTTCTAATACATCGGTAAACACTGTATGGTTTTCGAGCTGAATAAACATGTTACATTGAATAAAAACGCAAAAAATATATCCAGTTTGGTAGAAAAGTAACTTATCTTGCTTTTGATAACATTCATTTGTTATATATTTGCCTTTTTGACAACTTTTTTGAATCTGTGTACAGTAATACAAACCCCCACACACACACACACACACACACACATATATATATATATATATATATATATATATAACTATTATTTGTACAGAATGCATTAATATATATATATATATATATAATATTAATGCATTCTGTACAAATAATAGTGTGAGTGTATAATTATTTGTACAGAATGCATTAATATATATATATATATATATATATATATATATATATATATATATATAATATTAATGCATTCTGTACAAATAATAGTTATTGCCATAAGCCAGACAATCCTGTGGTTATATGTAACCCTGCTAGAGCGTTAGCAGAAAATTTTCCCGTTTTATGCTTTCATAATCATTTTGAATCCCTATAAACTTTCACTAATAACGTTCAATAACTTTTAATAACTTAGTTTCATAATTGCAGTTTCTTTCAATGCATAATTTATTGTATATTTTGCAAACCTCTTTCCTCTGATGAGAAGAAATGCATTTTTCGAAACTCCGCGGGATAAGGTCTTTCAAGTTTATTTGTACTCCTTGTTGGATAAGTAAAATTTTGAATACCTTCTTTACAGGTTAATAATGTTTTTTTTTCTCGA